>NC_084987.1:28400436-28560436 GCF_963691925.1 Scomber scombrus | reverse complement strand
ATGTTTGGGACTTTTACAGTACATTGTAAAATGTGTTTAAAAATTGTAATCCTGCTAAATAATCCCAATTTTTAATAAAACTACGTGTTATCAGATTACGTCTTTTTTTCTCTAACTGTAGAGGAATAGTTACCTTTTTTTGTATCCTAATTATGTAACGCTGTTACATGTATTCTGTTATTCCCCAAGCCTGTCCTAAATTTGGCACATTTTATTTTTCAGAAGCTTCTTGATCAAAATACTGAAGGTCCTGGTTAAAACTATTAAAATGATATGCTTAAATTATTGATATGATACAATTGGGAGTATGTGACGTAACCACCTGAATTTTTTTAAAGAAGACATATCACTCAGTTAAAGTTGTTTCTTCCCTTACAAATGATCTTTGGCAGAGTACAGAGTGCACACAAACCAGAGAACAGGGACACATTACAGTTCAAGTTTTAAAACTAAAACTAAAAATGTACATACCAGGCTGTCCAACTTGGTTGAGGCGTGTCATTAAGTGCTGTGCATTAGGCAAGAGCAAGTGAACATCTGATAGCACACTATTATGATGAAAAGAGATCTGGTCCATGGCAGTGGAGCACGCCTGTCATCTGCTTCCCAAAATCTGGAGAGATTAGGTGCACATAGTTCGGGTACACACAGATTAGCAGTTACAACACATTTTTTTCAATTCATGCAATTTAAGCATATAATTTGAAGCATGACAAGATGGATTATCACAAAACCAGCTGCCTCCCAAGGTAATAGCACAACATAGTGGAAACAAAAAGTAATGATTATGTCCTACATTCAATGTACAATATTCATGAAAATGCATATCCTTGTAAATTAATGTTTGGAAAATGTATTTCTGCTTTAATATTTCATTTATAGTTTTGCTTATGGGCAACAGAAAGTGAAGCACAAGTGACATATAGGCCCAATCAGGGACGGACTGTCCATCTGGCATACCGGCATTTTCCCGGTGGGCCGATGTGCTATTTGGGCCAACAGTCCCGACACTTTTTAAAAAAAAATTATATTGGTCTGACCGACCCATAAAACCAGTAGATCAGCAGCCCGGTTGACACTGGGCTGGCCCAATCACATTGTTAAACACTTTCGCTTTGGTCCTGTATTGCATTCGGCAAAAAGTTATTTTTAAAATTATTTCTTTAAATCTTTAACTCACTTGCTTTTATTTTGAAAGCACAATACAGCATCTTGTCACCAGCCCCAGAAGCGGGAAACAGATGTTAAGATGAGTTTAAGTGATTTCTTTCTCATGGGAAAGAAAAAAAAAGAAAGGAAATGTGAGTTGGTAATAATTCTGTCGAGAAGGATAATTATATTTTCTGTCTAATGTTAGACTTGTTGATGTTAAGCTGATTCAACAACTAGTACACTCTGCTAGGTAAACGTTGTTACTATTAATGTTACTATCCAACGTTGGCTGGCGAAAATATGGCAGACTTTCCAAAAGCGATTTGACACTAAATACAGTATGGTTGTAAAATAACATGATTTTTCTCCCACACCTAGAAAGGAGTTAGTCTGTCTGTGTGTTTTTCTCTTGTTCTTGACATTCCCATCAGTATTTTTCTATACTTTATTCATGTCCACTGCTTTCATATTAGAGATCAGATGAAGTTGAGCTGGAAGCTAACAGTGGTGAGGGTGATGCAGGCCAGCACTGCAGAGCTGCAGGTAGGTGCTATATGAAGGGTCTAATGTCTTTTACGTTTACCTTTACCTTCACACGCCAGTTAGTTAGTGGAAATGTGGAAGGATATCACACTCAACAGTAAAAACAAGTTGGCTTATATATTAACATTTTTGATGTTGTTTTTGCCTTAACCTTAACCTTTGCCTGTTCGTCTAATTATTAAAAAACACAAAGTTGCGCAATTTAAGTTAGTATAACTTCTCATTTTCTTGCACCATGGTTGGTGTGTTTTGTTCATTTTGTTGTATTTTACAACATTGTTAAAATAATTATTTTTTGTTGATGAAAATTTTAATAATTCTTAGTGTGTGTTTCTTCACATCACATTGCAGTAGATTCACTATAGTGAACCTACAATTGATCAATTTTCATACTGTCCTATATGAAGGACAGTATGAGCTCTGAGGTCAGAATTTGAATTTGATTTAGTGTTGGCGAGAGACTTGAGACTTGACTTGGACTTGCAAAAAATGACTTGTGAACACCTCTGGAGTTGCACAGTTGGTATACACATTCAAGAGACCGAAAAGGTGAGCGTTATCGAATGTAGTGGGTTGGTCCGGTCCAAAATGCCAGGGCCAATTTTTTGTCCCAGTCCGCCCCTGGGCCCAATCACAAAGTCCACACTCACAGACTCAAGGAATTTGAGGTGTGTTCCTGTTGCAAAGGCTTAGGGTTCACTCACAGACAATTATGTCCACACTTGCATTGCTGCCAACTTTGCCTGAGGGAATTACCCAGTTCATAAAATGTTGCATTAAATCTGTGTTAAATACAGGGTTACCAGAGGAGGGCCAGGAACCTACATTTACACTTTTAGGACCCTACAGGATTTCAGATGGTAAATAAAAAACACATTAAATCAGATGAATGCAAGTAAAGGTAATATTACAAACCTAGTTTATACATTAAACTAAATTCAGGCAAAAGCCTGAAAGACGTTCAAGTCAGGCAGTCAGTCCCTGACTGTGAGCTCATTAAGGGCACACTCACACTAGGCCTGGTTGGCTTGAACCGTGCCGGAGCACGGTTCGGAGCGATCACACTAGTTTCTTCAGGCTAGGCTTCAGGGCTCAAACGTGCTTGGGCACGGCACTGTTTGCCTAGTGTAAGTGCTCCCTAAGACACTACCAGAATTTAAACCATTCTGTCAAATCACATTTCAAAACTATATAAGAGCCACACAATTTAATTGTTTTATCCCCATTCAACTTAAGTAGGGGGCTAAACCTGAAGTTAGCAGTCTCTGCCAGCTAGAAAGCATGCTATATGGGTGCATTGGGCCCATAGAACATCCATGGTATGTTTTCATTTGGGTGATTTCTTTATTGCGGGAAGTATCTTTTTGGCTTCATGTGCTACTGAGTAACTTTAATAGGAATGAACGGGGCCCCACCTCCAACACTGTATCCAGTTCTCTTTATATGTCCACCATTTTGCCTCTTGCACTCAAGCCATTGCCCTGTGCGGGATTCTCCCTGCCTATCTAACTCAAAGGCGAGTAGCCTGTACATTATTGTCTGCCTCCTTTGTTAAAAATGCATACAGGTGATGTTGACAGAATGAAAAAGATGGAACTCAGCTGCAAGGGCATTGCAGCACCCAGACAGTCTACAGTCTACACACAAGTGCTATATTGTAATTCATCTTCAAAAAAGGCAGTGCTTGCAAGGATTTTTTGATTTGGAATTTGATAATTAACGTTACCTTTTCAAGACTTATTTGAAGTACACTTTGAGCATTCTATGCTGTCACTCAGAGGCTAACGTTATCCAAAATGGATGCCATAGCAGAAAGCACATTTTATGTAAAGAGGAGCAACAAGTCATATTATTTATCTATTGGTTTTTTTTTACCATCATTAACTTATGTCAGGAATGGTATATTAAGTTTTGAAAGCATTCGATTATTTTAAACAATAGCTCCTTTATGAATGTCCATTCTAGTGGACTCCAGGATCACTTTAATGTACTGAATGACTCAACATTGTTGTAGTATACAGAACTAACCCAGGGAGGATTATTTACCAGATAGTTGAGGGAGATTTAGTTTTGGGGCTGTCAGATGATGGACAGAGATGAGGATGAGTTTGAACATGTGATAGAAGATGGTGAAGAAGAAAAGGAAGAAGATGCAGGAGGCTCAGATAAGCAGACATATACAGTACAGGCACAGAGACAGACAGGGAAGAGCAGTCCCAATAGTGCACTATTACCTGACTGCACTTAAGCCAAAAAGATTTATGTGATGTTTAATTATGAGTTTTAATGACATTTAATGGTAATACCAATCATTTATTAGGGTTTTTTTTCCTATGATATTAGATTCACTCCTGTTCTACTGGGCTTCCTGAGGGCTACAGTGACCCTTTAATCATGCAAACTAGTGCCCAACTCATTTATTTTCCCTATAAATTGACAACAACGTTTTCTGAGATTTGGCAATGTTTTCTTTTAAAAGAAAATATAGGCTACTTCATTCCAGGCAAGTTGTGAAACAATCTAGAATGATAAATAATTATGTTTTTAATCAAATTGAATGTATTACTGGCTACACAGTCATAATCTGATTCATTTTTTTGTCTTCTAAATTTTGTCGTCTTTTCAAACTAAAATGGTGGTCCTGTGGTCCACTACACTGTTTATGCTGTAAGATTAAAAATAAAAATAAACTTTAAAAAGTCTAAATTTTAAGATGTAGACTTTTTGAAGTCCTAAATGGGTAGGAAATCACACACACACAAAACAGAAATTGGAAGATTCAAAAATCCTGTGCCTGCTCAGTGATTAGGATGGGAAGGGATCCGTCTTTCACAGAGCTACCAGAGGGCTGCCCTCCAGACCCCAGTTCCTTATTGTCATACAAGTAGGAGACTGTAAAATGCTTACAAATTCATTCATTAATCAACACAGTAAACCTTTTAAAACAGCCATTAATCTCATCTGCCAGGTATGTTTCATATTGTGCTTCAGTGGACTAAGTACATGTACTGGAGCATGGGACTAAAAGTTGTGACTCTTTCTCTATTCTTTTATTATATCATCTTAAAACAAAGAAACACTGGTTGAAACACTAAAGTCCTACACTTGTTGCACTTATAAGATATGAAAGTAAGTCTACTGACTCTGTTAACATTACTGGTAATTAAATAACGCATCCGCACATGGGCGATATTTTGACAGCTGTCCTTCCTGTGTAGCATTTAAACCTGGATTATGTGTTTACCATATTCACATTTGTCGAATATTGTTGTGATGTTTGTAATTGTAGTAAACTTACCTTGTTGATAACCACCGTCGTATGACCACTAAACGTGAATGCCAGATAACGAAAATGTATCCTAGGAAGCGTTATAATGAACCTGAACCTCTGCTGAAGGAGAGGCAATAAGTCGTCTTCTTTTTCTGGCGGACTACAAACCAACGTTAAAGATACATGCCGCCACCTACTGTATCGGAGTGTGTAACGTCATGACATTAATTACAAGATTTAATAAACAAAAAAACTATGCTGAAGATATATTCTATTCTGGATATTAAACCTGTTTCATTTAAGTATTTTAATATAACCCTTTTAAACCTGTTGTTGACCCCTATGTTTAACATACCTTTAATGATCCACTCCCTTTCCAATTCTATCACTCTGTTACTCAGTATAGATAGCATTGGATCATGTCCTAAACTTAATCTAAATTAAATATATTTAAATATATAATGGAGTAGTTGAGGTTAATGTAGGACAGAACAACTGTCCTACATTAACCTCAACTACTCCTAACTCTGACAAACTTTTGACTTCTGTCGTTATCCCAGGTTTCCTGCCAAGGTGCCATTATTCCCTGTTGAATTATTGATTTAGCTTCTGAATTCCCAAAACTAATCTCTATTTTTCATATTTGTTTAATGCATTTTAGCAAGTTTGTCTGCAATCTCATTTCCCCTTATTCCAACATGAGCTGTTATCCAACAACAGTGAACATCTATTTCTAGCTGTTGTAGATTCAATAAACTCATAGTAACCCTCCATTGAAAGATCATCTCTGTTTGTCCTGATTTTCTTTTCACTTTGTATTGCAGCTGCAGTCTCTGAAAATACCACTACTTTAATTGGTTTAACCTCCTCTACCCAGTGAGAATTGGTGATTATTGCTGTAAGCTCTGCTGTGTATACTGATAACCTGTTTGAAATACAATCCCTTTATCAAACTCTGTAATGTATCTTATGCCTACATGTTCATTACTTGAGTGTTTTGATCCATCTGTAAAAATGTTCAGATAATTATATCTCAACTCAACTTCAAATATTCTTGAACCATATGTCCAATATTATTTTTCATCTCTGACCATTCTCTCCTCTTTTCTATTATTTGAAGATTTACTTGGGTTGTGGAACTATCTATGGAGAAATGCTGCTCCTAATTAGGGATGGGAATTGAGAACCAGTACCAAATTGTCTGATCCATCAGGATCGTATGCCTCCAAGCTTATCAGTTCCTCTTTTTGATGCCCAGGCATATGGTGTTGACAGAACGGAAAAGGCGGAACTTATCTGTGAGGGCAGTGCAGCCTCCAGACTGTCCACAACCCAACACGCTATTTATCTTCAGCTGTCTTATAGTTCTCTTATAGTTCTCTTGTAGTTTCTTCAAAAACGGCAGTGGTTGCAAACATGTTTTGATTTAATGATTAAATAATTACCTTTGCGAGACAAACGTGAAGTTTACTTTGAACTTTCTACACTGTTAGGCTAATGTTTGCAGCAGAGCGGTGAGAGAACAGTAGCAGTGAGCAGTAACAGACAAGACCAGCTGACCAACACACACTGCAGCATTAAACAAGTCTGAGATGAAGAAAATACTTCAGTGTTCAGTCTGTCTCACTTCAACAACCCTGCACCTACTCAGAGTGTTGAACAGTGCAGCAGAGAGGCTGCTCTCCACTGCTGGATATGTAACATTAATATATAACGTTAACATTAATAACAACAGAGCACTCCACTACTGAGTTTTGTTGCAGACCATTTATCTTACCCACCATAGCCTTACCAGTTATGTTTCAAATATTCATCAGCATGTAAGGTAATTGATAAACAGTGGAGATTTAAAAAACTGAATCTTATCAATCTTATCAATCCTCATCCCTAGTCCTAATACCTACTGGACAGTGCTGTATTTGGTCTAGTTTGTAATGTTTTACTGTCTTGTTAATGTCCCACCCAAAAGCCTTACCAGAAAATGTTTCATATTCCCAATAGTTTTTCAATATTTTCTATGTGGATCTTCTGTGTATATTCGTTATTGTATTTGTATGTACATGACTTTGCAAATGTTGAATCCCCAATAATAAGACCCTTTTTCTACACTGTTTATTGCTTCTTGTACACATTTCAGAACATTGGAATGCCCTGCAGTGAACTCCCTCTAGTAAAAGTTCTACTTTGTGTATACTAGGAAATAAAATAGATGGGTTACCTGCAAAGAAAATGAGGTTTGTAACACTGGGTTGTCTCGCTGCTAAATGAAAAATGTTTCTTTCTTATTTTTTTCCCTTCTTTGTATTGTATGTAATAACAATAAACTTGGAAAACTTACACAAAAAAAAAGATTAAATAGAATCGCACTTACGTTACTACCTCGATATATCCTGTTTATAATGTCAAAGCTTCCTGAGATTTCTGACTCAACTTTAACTTTGAATGTTCTATTTGAAAGGAAAGCTTCAATTCCATTTTACAACCTTCGATCTATCCCTAGCTTATTCATTTTTATTAAAATACCTTCTTGTCTCATGGAATCATAAGCTTTCTCAATGTCAAAGAATATTATAATCATTACCTCCTTCGTGCTAAAGGGTCTTTTCATTTTCATTACTTACTTTGATTAAATCTGTATCTGCTGTAGATCTGCCTTTTCTAAAGCTGCTCTGGTACCTGTTGATCAAACTTCTTTTATCTAAAAATATGATAATCATTATTTCCATCCAATTACATAGGTGTGAGGTTAGCGCTATTGGCTTATCATTTTCAGCATTTGCCAGATCTCTCCCTGGTTTAGCAAATGGTAAGATTAAAGCTTTTTTCCACTTTAGCGGTAATTGTCCTTCTGTCCATATCTTGTTGAAACCTCTAGTAAACCCTCTGGTAAATGCCTGAACATGACATAACTCAATTGATCTAGCCCTGGAGCACAATTCCTGCTGCCCTCTGATGCCCTTTTTACAATTCAGTCAATGTGAACTCCATATCCAGAACTAAGCCTTCCTTTTTCCTATGCACATCTTCATTATCTTTTAGGACTTCTTCTTTCCTTTATCTGTGTATATTGGTGAGGTGATTTCCACAATTAGTCTTCCTCTTCCTAAAAAATTGGCTTTTTCCAAATCTGTTATTGTCATCTCTCTCAGCACCTCTTTGCACTCTTGCCATCAGGAAGGAGGCTCCAGAGCATCTGGGCAAGATCCACATGATTCCTCAATAGTTTTTTCCCCGCAAGCTATCAGAATTCTGGACATCCTCCGTATGCTGCCATCCACCCCCCATAATTTTATGTTTTTATGTTGTAAATATGTCTTTTGTCTTTATGTGGAAATGACTGATCAGTTTTAGAACGACATCTCACTTCTTTGTATGCTGAGAGTATATTTGGAAGTGACAATAAAATTGATTCTGTTTCTGATTCTGATTCCCATTCATCTTTTTAACCATATTCCATACTAGGGATGGGCATGATCAATCGATGATCGATAATTGATCATAAGAATTTCGTCGATCACCTGACATTTTTATCGATCAAACGCTTGTATCAAATAGAGGTTGTGTTGAGTAGTGTGAGTGAATGCATTAATAGCACATGAATGCAAATGGATATAGATGGATAGAGACAGGGAGGAGAAGAGAGGAGCTCAGTGCATCATGGGAGTCCCCCAGCAGTCTAAGCCTATAGCAGCATACACTAGGAGCAGTCCAGGACAAGCCTGGCTGGCCCTAACTGTAAGCTTTATCAAAAAGGAAAGTTTTAAGCCTACTTTTAAATGTAGAGTGTGTCTGCCCCCCGGACCCAATCTGGAAGATGGTTCCACATGAGAGGAGCCTGATAACTGAAAGCCTAACTACGCGTCACGGCAACGTGTACCGCAAGGGCTGTGATTGGTCCGCTCAAAACGATAGTTCCTCTGTCAGTTGCTTTTTCCGTTTTTTTTCTACAGAATACCTCCACAAACGTCTTTTCTGTCGCCTGCGCCTTAACATTTGCAATAAAATCATTTGTTCTTCAATATCGATGAGCTCCAACTCCAAACGCACCCGTTCTACCTTGGTCGTCATTGTCTACTGTGACCGGAAGATAAACAAGGATACGGATACCACACACACACACACAGTCACACTCCCTAGTGGCATGGCGGTGAATTGTTCCCTCGACGCAGAACTTCAAAAGGTCAACGACGAAGCATAAATCAGGCTTTAGCGTCCATGTTTCAGGTAGAATTGGTGACTTTGATTGACAGGTGACACTTGGTAGGGGGCGGGGTTTCAGCGAACTCAGCGTGCACGCCCACAGCGTTTGGGAGCAGAGACAGAGGCTGATTTTTACACAACTTTGAAGCCTAATTTCACATATTTGGAGATTTTAAGAGTCCAACCTAGAATTAACAAATGCATGGATTATTTTTTCAGTGTCATTTTGAGACAGGACGACATGTCTGATTTTTGCAACATTACGTAGATGAAAAAAGGCAGGTCCTTGAAATTAATTTTATCTGGGAATTGAAGGATAAATCCTGATCAAATAAAATAGAATAGAAAGTCTTTATTGTCATTGTACAAAGCACAACGACATTGAGATGCCGTTTTTAAAGTGCAGAAACAAAAATAAATAAATAATTACCATTATTTAATGCAGTTTAGTGCATTTATGGCTTTAGCGTAAAAGCTGTTTTGAAATCTATTTGTGCGTACTCTCAATGTCCTGTAGCGTTTGCCTGAGGGCAGCAGCTCAAACAGCGAGTGTCCTGGATGAGATGAGTCTCTGATAATATGGAGAGCTTTCCTGAAACAGCGGGAACTGTACAGATCTTTCAGGGAGGGGAGAGGGCAGCCGATAATCTTCTGGGCTGTGGTGATGACCCTCTGGAGCGCTATCCTCTCTGCAGCTGTGCAGCTAGAGAACCATACACACATGCAGTAGGTCAAAATGCTCTCAATGGAGCAACAATAAAAGGACACAAGCAGTTTTTGTGAGAGTTGGTTATTCCTGAGTACTCTCAGGAAGTACAATCTCTGCTGTGCCTTATTAATGATAGCAGTGGTGTTGATGCTCCAGGTCAGGTCATCCTCCATGTGAACTCCCAGAAACCGGAAGTCTGTGACCCACTCCACACAGTCCCCACCGATGAACAGGGGCGGAGTGTCGGTTTTATTTCTCCTATACTCTATGACCAGCTCCTTTGTCTTGGTAGTGTTCAGTGCCATGTTATTTTCTGTGCACCACACTGACAACTGCTCCACCTCGTCCCGATATGCAGACTCATCCCCCCCAGAGATGAGCCCCACCACAGTGGTATCATCAGCGAATTTGATGATGCTGTTGCTGGAGTGGACGCGGGTGCAGTCGTGGGTGTAGAGGGTGTAGAGTAGGGGGCTCAGCACACAGCCCTGAGGTGATCCAGTATTTAGGCTGAGCGCTGAGGAGATGTGGGGACCTACTCTCACCCTCTGGGAGCGGTCAGACAGGAAGTCCTTGATCCAGAGACAGATGGAGTGAGATGTTCCCAGGTCTGACAGCTTGTTCACCAGTCTGTTAGGGATGATGGTGTTAAACGCCGAACTGAAGTCCACAAAGAGCAGCCGCGCGTAGCCCCCCTGCTGCTCCAGGTGGGACAGAGCAGAGTGGAGAGGTGTGGCTATAGCGTCTTCTGTGGACCTGTTGGCTCTGTATGCGAACTGGTGAGGGTCAAACCTGGGTGGAAGATTTGAAGTGATGTGCTTCCGGACCAGTTTCTCAAAGCACTTCATAATGATAGGTGTAAGAGCTACTGGTCGGTAATCACTCAGGCTGCTGGTGTTGTTCTTCTTCGGGAGTGGGACAATTGTGGAGGACTTCAGGCAGGAAGGGACGGCAGACTGAGACAGTGACTGGTTAAAGATCTTGGTAAAGACTCCAGCCAGCTGGTCCGCACAGTCCCTCAGCACCCGTCCAGAGACGCCATCAGGTCCTGCAGCTTTCCTCGGGTTCACAGCCCTCAGCGTGCACCTCACCTTGTGCTCCTCCACCTTGAGGATGTGACTGTTGTGGGCTGGTGGATTTAGTGTGGCTGACTCCGGTGACTCCACCTCAAAGCGGGCGAAGAAGTGGTTCAGCTCCTCTGCCAGTGAGGCGTCACCAACAACAGACGTGATGTTACTGGGTCTGTAGTTGGTGATATGCTGGACCCCCTGCCACACCGGAGACAGTCCTCAATCCTCCTCCTGTAGGCAGCCTTGGCCTCTCTGATGCCTCTCTTCAGATTGGCTCTAGCAGCACTATACGGCACCCCATCACCAGACCTGAAAGCGGTGTTCCTCTTCCTTAGTAGGCACTGCACTTCTTTAGTCATCCAGGGTTTCTTGTTGGGATAAACCCGGATGCATTTGTCAACAGTGACAGTGTCCATGCAGTGCTTGATGTAACCCAGGACAGCTGTTGTGTACTGCTCTAGGTCCTGATGTTCGAAAACATCCCAGTTTGTTTACTCAATGCAGTCCTGCAGCTGTTGAGAGGCACCTTCAGGCCAGGTTGTAACAGTTCTAGATCCGGTAAGAGCACTTTTTCTGAGGGGGGGTATATGCTGGAATTAAGAGCAGGGACATGTGGTCAACATTGTGAAGAACAGCTGCATTCTGCTTTTCACAGAGACCTGGCTTCATTCATCCATTCCAGATGCATTTATTGAATTAGCGGGCTTCACAGTACACCGTCATGACAGGACTAGGGACTCTGGTAAGAGCAGAGGAGGGGGGTTATTCGGCCCTGGGACACAAAGCCAACACAAACATCCCAGAAGAGGCCTCTTCCATCTACAACAGACTGAAAAACAACTGAATGCCAGCCTTTGCGGTTGAAGTAGTCCTTGGGGTATTCCTCTGGTGCAATTATGGGAATGTGGCTGCCATCTATAGCACCTACACACTGTGGGACTCTCCATCGATTGGAAAAAAAATGTGGCCAATTCTATTAACTTACAAAACTCCTGGACACAGTTGAACACGGTGCTCAGGCCGACACCGAACAGATGGCTGATGGTTCTGTATTCGCTGCCCGTCGCCAGTTTCCAGATGGCAATTGCGACCCGCTTTTCAACTGGTACACTAAAGCAGTAGTTTGTGTTCTTGCCAGGATGGTCTTTGTCCGATCGCAGATGTACATGAAGGAGTCTCGGGACACCCGGAAGTTTTGCATAAACTGCTGAGCATTGAAATCCGGAACAATCGTGTCCCACCAGTGGCGTGAGCGTGGATGTTCCCAGATCACATGCGATCTCTGCCTGGCCACGAACCTTAGAACGAGCTATAGAGATGAATAAAGGGCGATATTTTAGTCTCTATGTTTCACGTTTAACTGGATTAAACATACAGTTAAGTAAGAAGAAGAAGAATGGTGTTAAGCAGTAACATTTTCCGTTCCTGTATTTCTATGTGCGCTTGCAAACACATGAACAGCACTTGCATCGCGGCCGCAATTTCCTCCATCTTCGTCGTCTTCTCCTCCTTCTTTGTTGTCTTCTTTGTTTTCTTCTTCTACTTATTTGTTTTCTTCTTCTTCTTCTTCTTCGTTTCCGGCAGGCTAGATGCCTTGCGGCATGTTGCTGCCTCTCACTGGTGAATCATGGAAGTGCTTCAAAGGCGCATGCTGGCTACGTTATACAGTGACGTAATCGCGTGGCTCCTTGCCGGTGGAAAAACAACAGGTTCGTAAGAGTTGCTCGGGTTAACACCAATGGAGCACTCGCTGTAGCACCAGCTCCGAGCCAGCTCCAACTCCAGCTCGGTGGAAAAGGGGTATAAGAGACAGGTTGATGGTTTGGATGAATCAATCAAGTTAGTTCTGTAAGGTTGACTGGCGAAAAAAAGTCTAAATAATTATTAAGTTTAACAGCAATTTCCTGTGTTTGAGGATAAATCATTGGCTACTGAGGGCAGCAGGTGATATATTTTGTCCTTAATAATTAAAATTCTATCATTAAAGAAACTTTAAAATCATCACTACTGAAAATTATAGGAATACATGGATCAACAGTTATGGCTCTTTGTCAGCTAAGCCAAAGTGCTGAAAAGAAACCTCAGGCTGTTTTTTATTCTCCTATTAGTGTTGAGTAATAACAGAGGGCCTTTTAAGACTGTTTTGCCAGGTTACGTGAAATTCTTTAGTTTGGTGGAAACGCCTTTTTTTTTTCTAACGTGAAGTTTGCTTTAATTGTTGGGTTGAGAATTATACCACGGAGTGGTTCTGTCTGGGAGGAGTGGATTCAGTTAGACTGACTTTTTCCTTCCTTCTGACACAGCCAAGTTTCAGTAAGACCGTAAGTCAAAATGAACTGATATTAGATCGTTAATTAGTACAGACTAAGACGAGAGATATACAATTTAGGAATCCACATTTAACTCCTATTTTGTTGTTCTTTTGTAGAAGTGGTACAATTTTTTTTTTATTACTGATACATCATAATATTTAGTGCTGCTTGAAAATGTGTGAACCCTTTAGAATTTTGTCCATTTCTGTAAAAATCTGATCATGATTTTGGTCACATTTAAGTCCTTAAACTAGATCAAGGGAACCCAGTTAAACAAACCTCTTCTCATCGCCCAGCATGAATAATATGAGCGAGGTGTCTGGCCAGACGGCCCAGACACCTCGCTCATATTATTCTAAGAACTGAGGTTATGTTAGATAAAACCAAACGTTCTTCTTCATAATATTCACTCTGTGTCTCGCTATGTGATATGGTAGCTCCCGTATTGCCAGACAGCTTTTCGAACAAGTACTGGCCAGTGGGGAGGGTCCCTGGGTTCCAGTTAGGACTCCAGGACAGAGCTAGCCACGCACGACCCTGACACGTCCAGCATGTAGAACCGAACAAAAGTCAGAGGCGAGGACCAACTCGCTGCTGAACAAATGGCCTGAACAGACACTCCCCTAAATAAAGCCCAGGATGCGGCCTTCCCGCGGGTAGAGTGCGCACGCAAACCCGCTGGCGGCTGCAGACTCCTGCTTGTGCACGCCAAAGCTATAGCCTCCACCACCCAGTGGGTGCACAGAGAGAGCATGGACCACCACCCAGTAGGGTGCACAGAGAGAGCATGGATTACACTCACTCGCTTTGCAGAGGCGAGAGCCAGTAACAGCACTGTCTTAAGGGACAGGTGTTTGAGACTCCCAGCAATGGCACAAACGGGGGGCCTTTAAGCCCTTCCAGAACCACCGCTAAATCCCACGGAGGCATCAGTGGTCTGGAGACAGGGATAAGCCTGCGCGCGCCCCTCATAAACCGGCACACCAAAGGGTGTTGGCCCGCTGTTTTGTCCCCAAATCCTATATGGCAAGCCGCTATAACTGCCAGATAAACCTTAACCGTGGGAAAGGCTTTTCCTTTATCAATCAGGTCCGGTAAAAACGACAGTATCGCTGGCACAGAACACTGAAAGGGGATGTGGCCCTGTTCGAGACACCACCGCTCAAACACTCCCCACTTAGAGTCGTACAGAGACCTAGTGGAGGGAGCCCTGGCGGTTTGGATAGTGTTAACCACACTCTGCGGGAGCCCAGCAGTTGTCAAATTGAGCCACTCATGGGCCAGTGCAATGCTGGCCAGTGTGGAGATATCAGGATCATCTTGTGGTTTTGTCCCCTCACTCTGGCGAGAGTGGTGGGTATCAGAGCCAGTGGGGGAAATGCATGGAGCAGCTCGTGCGGCCAAGCGTGCGCTAGTGCGTCTACGCCCAGGGGAGTGTCCGGAGTGCGCAGGGAGAAGAACAGCTCGCGCTGAGCGTTTTCCCTGGACGTGAACAGATCTATCCTGGCGCAGCTGTAGCGTGCTCATATCTGCTCCATGACCTGCGGGTGCAGCATCCATTCCCTGTATATCGGCGTGCCCCTGGACAGCAGGTCAGCACCTGTGTTCAGGGTCCCCGGGAAAAAGTGCACACTGCTCCAGAGGATCAGTTTGCGTGCCAGAGTGAGCAACACACGAGAGCGCAAACCCCCTTGACGGTTTATATACGCTACTGTCGTTGTGTTGTCCGTCCTCACCAGGACGTGGTGGCCTGAGAGGAACGGGAGGAAGTGTTTCATGGACCGAAACACAGCCGAGAGCTTGAGAAAATGTATGTGAAGACGTTGGAGGGCCTGGCTCACAGACCTGCCCTCGTAAATGTCACCCGAGCCGGATAGGCTGGCTTCCGTGGTGACCACTTTCCTGGACGAGAGTTTCCTGAGTGAAGTGACCCAGTGCTGAAATTCCTGCATGTGAAGGCGGCCAAGACGGATCACGAGGATGGCTGAAGCCATCAGACCCAACAGACACTGAAATGGACGGACCTTTGTCAATGGAAGTGCGCGAGGCAAGCTTTGAAAGTTCTCACTCATCTCCTCCGAGAGGCTAGCTGTGAATGGCACGGAACACAGGGATTATCTCAGAAAGGATATATCTTGTGTCGGAGAGAGTTGGCTCTTCTCCGTATTTATCAGAAAGCCCAAATCTATTACGTGCGTCGTGACAATGTGCGTGTGAACCCTGGCCTCCTGTTCCGACTGCGCCAACAGGAGCCAGTCGTCCAAATACGTGGTCAGCTGTATGCCCCAGCGTCTGAGCGACAGCGGCCTCTGTGCACCGTATGAAACCCTCAGGCTGAGAGACAGGTCGAATGGAAGAAGACGGTATTCGTAGCACACCCCCTGAAAGGCGAATCTGAGATATTGTCTGTGAGGGGGGTAAATGGGAATGTGGAAATACGCGTCTTTCAGATCTACGGACGAAGACCAATCGTTCGGTCTTACTAGACGCAGCAGAGCAGTATGTGTCAGTATCCTGAATTTGTATTTACGCAGAAATTTTGTTCAGAGCCCGCAGGTCCAGAATTCCTCTTCCCCCCAGTTTGGGAATGAGGAAATATCTGGAGTAAAAACCTGACAGACTCTGTTCGGGAGATACAACAGAAATCGCCCTTTTTTTCTAACAGAGAGGACTTGGGAGGACTTCCTCCTCAAGCTGATTCTCCCTGTGCTTGTGACTGTATTACGCCGGAGAAACGGGGAGGGACAGTGGCGAATTGGAGCCTGTAAAACCCGAGAAATCGTGCGTACTACCCACGGTGAAACTGCGGTTGCTTTCCAATTTTCCCCTTTTCAGAGAAAGCGGAGAAGCATATTGCAGCCCCTGATCTATCACAGGAGGTCACAACAGTAGCGCGGGTAAATAACCCCCTGGAACAGCGGGGCCTGTCGCTCTGCTCACCAGGAATGGTGATGCCCATCCCTGGGGCAGAGCTGCAGAAGGCTCGGTGACCACACTGCTTATAGACAGGGTATTTTTGTTTGTTTTGGCTTTTTTTGCTATCTGCACCCTTGGCTCGTGGTCTGGCTGTGACAGATTTGTTTTTATTTTCACACTTTCTTGAACATGTGTGCATGTGTGTGCTTGTGGACATTTGGCTCGGGGCGCAACAGTGCAAACCTCCGAGGCAATTTCTTTCACCTCGCGGACCGGCTCTGGAGTGGGCAGCGGTGGCATGGGACGCACACGAACAAGCCAAAACGGTGGGCCTGCGTAACGGGGAACGGCTACTGCAACCGGCCAGGGGACCTCCAGATTCTCTGCCGCACGTTTACACATGACGAGCAGGTCCACATGGAGGGAAGGAGCTGGAGAGCTCACCCCACCTTTCACCCTGTTGGTAGTGGGCAGCATCGGCTTTTCAGCCGGGGCTGGAGCCACGAAGATGTCGTCTTCCTCCTCGTCCTCTGATATGAGGAACAAGGCGTCATTGTCATCATCTATGAGGCCAATTTCCAGCACGTCTTCTTCAGGAAACGGGGGAGCTCGGAGATGCTCACACTCAGCGTCCCAGTCGTAGCCAGTCCCCGGCCATGTCCTCGTCTTCCCCCGCGGCTGCGCCTTGGTCAGCGGTGGGGAGAAACGGGTCACGGTCTGCGAGGCTAACCTGGCGGGCTAGCCTGCATCTGAGGCTCTTGACCGTGAACACTTTGCAGTGTCCACAGGACCCGGGAACGTCAAGGACTAACCTGGCGTGGTCAACCCCCAGGCAGGTACTGCACACCGGGTGGGAGATTTTATTCCCGCAGCAACAGAGCCAAGAGTCTCCTCTGGTGTGAGGATCTTTAGCGGTCGCCATCTCGCTGACAAGCTTGAGTGCTTGCGGAGAAAAGGGCTGTGGCTAGCTAATGTGCTAGCATGGGGTCGAGAGCAGTAGCTGGTGTTAGCTTAGCTCGACCGACTCAAGTGTCCGTGGAGGGGAGCCGAGAGGAATTCCGCCGTGGAGGGACTGGAAAAATACTTACCGGTCTGATCTGGTGTGAACGGACAAGGCAGAAGCCAGAGCACGACACTAGCGTCCGGTGACGGAAGATAGCAAGATCCGTCTGTTGAACTTTTAAGCTTGTGAAAAGCTCCAACGTGAGATAAGCTCTCAGGTGAGAAGAGGTTTTGAATTAAGGGAGTGTTATCCGCGCACACTATATATAGTAGGTGGGACTACTGGGTGCGGCGGATGAACACTTTTCACCGGCCAATCAAGATTGGCGGATTGAGATAAATGCTTCTATCAGGGCTGCAGGAGGCTGCATCCCATAGCGAGACACCAAGTGAATATTATGCAGAAGAACTGTTCATAAGTCCTGCATATTGGCTTGGAGGAATTTTAGCCCATTCTTCCTTATAGAACAATCTCTACTTGGGGATGTTGGTGGGTTTCTTTGCATGACCTGCCTGCTTCAGGTCCTTTCACAGTATTAAGGTCAGAAATTAGGTAAGGTATTAAAGTAGATTAAGTTCAGGACTTTGACCTGGCCAATCCAAAACATTAACTTTCTTCTGCTCTAACTATGCCTTGTTAGAACGACTGTTTACGGTTGTCTTTTTTATGACCCACTTTCTGTTGCACTTCAGGTCATCGAGTGATGCCATGACATTTTCCTGTAGCATTGGCTGGAGGACTACTCAGAACTCATAGCTCCAACCATTACAAGCTGTTTTGGTCCAGAGGCTTCTCATTCAAGCTGAAAACTTTATTTTTGGTCTCATCCATGCACAGAACATTTTTACAATCGCCTTATGGCTTATCCGCATAGTCAAACTGTAGACAGCAGCACTGTTCTTTTGGAAAAGTCGTGGCTTTCTCCTTGCTACTCTGCCATGCACACCCTTTAGAGAAATTTCCTGCTCCCTCCGTCAAACCTTGGAGGGAGCAGCATTAGCATTAATGCATATTTTTGTGCCTCACCCATTTGGTTAGACAAAGGCAGGCCTACTTGTAAACTTGTAAGCCTGACCATGAAGCCGCTTTTGTCCTTTAGACCCTGAAACGAAGGAAAGAGCACCAAAGGCCACTCACACAGACTACAACTCCCAGCCTGCTCTGCAGTTTGCACCTTGGCATGAAATCTGGCAGAGCTCCAAACTTTTGTCTTTCATCCGTAGAGATGTTTCAAAACTGCAGGGAACCCTAGTGAGAGCCATGACATCATCTTGACTATAAATGCCAGTTGCACAGATTCACCCTTGCCTTTTGCATCTTAACCTGGCCGGAGGAAGATTGGCTTTCCCTGTGAGCCCGTTTACTAAAGGAGGTAACCAGTTTTCGTTTTTGTACTTTATTATTTTTTTTATCAGGGAGAAACATACAAGATAATTTCAGCACAATTACACACACACACAAAACAAAACAACATGCATTTGCACAATTGCACTATCATATATTCTCCCATCTATTACTCTCCCTTTCATTTGACAATGTGTACAATAGGAACATTTGAACAATGGATGTCACATTTTCCCATCAAGATCTACTGACAGAAATTTTCAGTTGTCCCAACAGTTAATAGTCTGGTACTTCAAGCCATGTAGTAAAGGTACTTAAAGCAGTTCAGGTCTCCGTGATCTTATCATCTCTTACATTTTTCCGATTGTAGTTTTAAAGCAAACGTCAGTCTCTCCATGATGTAGATTTCATGAACAGTTCCTTGCCAGTCTTCCAGTGTCGGTGAATTGGGTTGTAGCCACTTTCTTGTTATAGCTTTCTTCGCTCCAATCAATAATATCTTCATTAGATATTTGTCTGCTATTGATTGAGTATGTAATGCCATGGTACCAAAATATATTGATCTGACATCAAATTGTATAGTAATTTGAAATATGTATTCCAGACAATCACTAATGTCATGCCAGTAAGACAAAAGTTTCGGACAATCCCAAAATAAATGATAATGGTTGGCTATATCTGAACCACACATCCTCCAACAATTTGTGCCACTATCTTGATGTCTCTTCTGAGCAGGTGTTATAAAGAATCTCATAATGTTTTTCCATCCAAACTCCCGCCAGCTGTGTGAAAGTGTAGTTTTCCATTGTAATTTACAAATGTTTTCCCATTCATCCTCAGGTATAACCAGATCTCCCTCCCTTTCCCATCTGCATTTAATATGCAGGGTGTTCGAATTTGAGCAGTCTTGGAAACTTTTGTATAATCTAGATAGTCTCTTTCCACTCCCAGATTTGTTGAAGTTGAAACAAAGACCTTCAGGATATTACTTCTCAAGTCCTCTGTCAAAATTGTATTTAATCGATGCCTTACTTGAAGGTATCTGATAAAATATTGCTTCTCTAAACCATGTTCCCTTTTGAGATTGTCAAAACTCTTCACAGAGCCATTGTGTACGAAGCAGCAGTAAGCCGTAATGCCCCTTTCCATCCATATTTGAAATCTACTGTCTGTCCTATTTGGAATAAAATCCATGTCATATGCACACCAACGTAATAGGTTTTCTGCACCTTTTAAATTGTATTTCCTAACTACTTTGTGCCAGGTTTTCAGTGTTGTTTTTATCCAGGGGTTATTTTTATTTGAAAGTCAACAAGTTTTTTGTCTGCCATTGCCACCTGTATAGGTTGACCCACAGATCCTCCCTCTTCTATTTCCTTCCACCTGGCCCTGAACTGCGGGTCACAGAGATACACCAAGGATCTTATCTGAGCCACATAGTAGTAATCTTTTAATATTGCCAGTGCCATTCCCCCTTTGTCTTTTGATAATTGCATTACTTTAAATTTTATCCTTGGTTTTTTACCCATCCAGATATATCGAGATATTAATTTCTGCCATTCAATAAACTGTCGATCACTTATTTCAATTGGCAGCGATAGGAAGAGATACAACAGTCGGGGCAAAATCACCATTTTGACCGATTCAATCCTTGAGGTTAGACTGAGAAAAGGTAAGTGATTCCATGTGGAGATGTCAGACTTAATTTTAAGGTTGAGAGGAATATAGTTGGCTTCAAATAATTTTGTAATGTAAGATTAATTCCAAGATACTTCATTGATTTCAAGTTACAACTCAGGCTGTATTTACTTACCAAATCATCTTGTGGGTTAGGGTTTCAAATTAAAAGTCATAGCCTGGGTTTTCTGGATATTTATTTTAAAGCCTGATAATTGACCAAACATATCCATCGACGACATTATAGTTGGTAGAGATGTGAATGATTGTGATAAAAAAATTAACACGTAACACGCAAACAGAGATATTTTGTGTTCCTGTCCTGCTATATTTATACCCTTGATTTGCTTGTTTTGCCTAATATATTGACTGAGAGGTTCTATAAAGAGGGCAAAGAGAAGTGGAGAACAGGGGCAACCCTGCCTACAAGAACACTCCAAAGTAAGAGTTTGAAAGGCAGCCATTTATTTTAATTCTTGCCGTTGGATTATTATATACCGCTTTGAAAGCCTTGATAAGAGTATGATGAACACCTATACAAAAAAGTCCATCTTACTGAGTCAAACGCCTTCTCTGCATCCAATGCCATTAACATAGCTTGTGTCCTGTTTTGATGGATATGCCACATAATATGTAGCGTCCTCCTCAAACTGTCTTGGGTCTGTTTCTCATGGATAAAACCAGTCTGGTCCAAATAGATAAGAGATGGCAAGAGTTTTTTAATTCTCCTAGCCAATATTGACATATACATTTTATAATCTAAATTTAACACTGAGATGGGTCGAAATTGTTTACAATCAGATGAATCTTTGCCTTGCTTTGGTATTACTGAGATCATAGCTTGCTTCCATGAGGGGAGAATCTCTCTCTTTTGGAGTGCTCCATTACATATCTGGCACAGTTTTGGAATTAACTGTTCCTTGAAAGACTTATACCATTCGGCTGTGAAGCCGTCTGAACCTGGACTCTTATGTGGTTTGAGTCTTGATATTACTGCCTTGACTTCTATTTCAGTGATATCCACGGTCAGGACTTTATTTTGTTCTTGTGTGATTGTGGGAAGATTTAGAGATTCAAGAAAACTCTTCATCTCTTCTTCGTTATCTAGCTTTGGTTGTGAATATAATTCCTTATAATAATTTTCAAAACTTTGTTGAATTTGGTCTAGTCTATGCTGTATTCTCTTAGTTTGCGGGCATTTTATCTTATTAATGGTGGTGTCTGGCTGTTGTTTCCTCAGTTTCATTGCCTTGCTTCCTGCCTCATAGCACCCCTGTTTCAGAAATACCAGTTTATTTTTAACCTCTTCTGAGAATATCTCATCTATCTCGTTTTGCAGTTTTTTAATTGATACTTCCTTGGTCCCTGGTCTAGCTTTGTGGTCTTTTTGTAATTCTCTGAGTTTGGTGTAGAGAGTTGAGCCTCTCCTGTCGTTTTTTTAGTGATGAGGAAATAGAAATTATTTCCCCCCTCAGGACTGCCTTGAATGCATCCCACACCATACGAGGAGACACTTCTCCATTGTTGTTTACTTTAAAATAGGTATCTATTGCCTTTTCCAACTCTCCTTTTACCTGGATGTTATTCAATAAACTTTAGTTCAATTTCTATAGTGTAGATTTTGGGTTATTACCAATATTAATTGTCATTACTATTGGTGAATGATCAGACTTATCAATTGTTCCAATATCACATGACTGAACTCTAAACCGTTCTCTCTTAAATGCAAAAAAAATAGTCAATCCTTGAATAAGTAGATTGAGGTGCAGAAAAATAAGTGTAGTCACGGCCTGTTGGATTAAACTCCCTCCAAACATCTACTATGCCGATTTCTTTCATTATAGAGTTTATTTTATTAATTGTGAGTTTACTATGTCCTAAATTAGAGGTGGAAGATTCCATTTTTGATAATCTAATATTCATATCTCCTCCACATTTAAGCACACCCTGAGCTTGAGCAGACATCATATCAAATATTTTTTTATAAAAGGTCCAGTCACTCCCAGGAGGAGCATATATGCTAAACAAAGTTACCATCAGCCCATCAATCCTTCCCGTTATCATTACATATCGGCCTTCTTTATCTTTAGTCTCTGAAATGTGTTCAAATTGGATTTGATTTGAAATAAGGATGGCAGACCCTATTCTATGTCCTGATTTATAGGATGAGTGAAATACATATTTGAAGCCTCTTCTCAGTTTTGCATGTTCAGTTTCAGATAAATGCGTTTCCTGTAGGAATGCTACCTGAGCATCCTCCCTTCTCAGTTTTGACAATATCTTGCTTCTCTTAAATCCATTTACATTAAAGGAGACCATTTTCAAAGTATTATTTGCCAGTACCATTACTAAGATTTGTTTCCCAGTTTTCAGATGGAGTTTGTGGGACATCTCTATTTCTGCTCTGAACTGCAGTGAACACATAAACAAAACAAAAACCAATGAGGTTTGGAACTCTTATGCACCGAAAATGTTCATTAGGGTTTCCAAAGGTGGGGTTAAAAGAAAAACCCTGTATTAGGTGTTTAAATGCGGCCTTAGAGAAGGAAAGCCTCTCTTCTGCGAGAGGGCCCTTATCTGTAATGGATTCAGCATGATCTTCTACTTCGTGGAGTCTCTTTTTGGTTTTGCTGATCTCTTCTTTGATTTACTCGAGTTGTTGCTTATTGCCTTGTTGGAAATCTTTTATCTCAGTGAGAATGATTTTCAGGCTAGCTTCCATGTTAGCTTCCCCTTCCTCTCCGTTATCATTAGCTGGTGAGCTACATCTAGCTGGTGAGGACTCCGGACTCTTATGGCGCTTTTCCACTACACAGTTCCAGCACGACTCGACTAGCCTCGGTCCTTTTTTTGGTTTTCAAACCCACAATTTTGACAACTTTTCATCACCAACATCTTGATGATACTGACTAACTTTAAAGTTAGTCGGGTTAAATCTCTAGGAGATTGTTAAAATACAACACATGGAAATGACCAAAACAGTGCAAAAACGGCGAATTATATTCAAAATGGCAGATCTGCTGCTGGACTTAGAGTATGGTTCTGAGAGCCTTTAAGTGTGTCTGGACATGACATGTGCTAACAAATTTCACTTACCTACATTGTCATGAAGTGACTGTGGTGTGGCATTAGAGTTCAATTCCAATAGAGTGCTCCACTGCAACTACTATATCAGGATGATGCAAAGCAGTGTTCAGAGTTTATATGGCTGAGCCATAGGAGACATGCGGCTTAACTTGACCGTTTATTCGACACAGGTCATTCATGAACAGTATACTAACGCATGCTTACTTGCTGCTCAGCTCTCTGTTAGTCTTACTCATAGACTGTATATAGGTCTTACTCTGTAAATGTCTGCTTAACATACAACAACAATGCTGCAGTGCCCTCTAGTGGTGACTGTAACTATACTATATTGAAATCACATCACACAACATTTTCAAGCATCTTTAGGCTCTCAAAAATGTTTTGTGTTTATTTTGAAGAATTCTTTCAGTTTCAATTGGATCTTCCCAACTTTTGGTGATTGGGTCTTAATAATAATAATAATAATAATAATAATAATAATAATAATAATAATAATAATAAAATAATAATAATGATGATGATAATAATTAAAATAAAAAAAACAATAATAACAATAATAATGATTAACATCCCTTTGGATACAATAGGGCCTTAGTGCCAGTGTTTGGCCCCTTAAAACTCCTTCAGTTTCAACTGCGCCCTACAACTGGGCTAATACTACTAGGCTACTACTACTACTACTAACAACAACAACACAATAATATTATTATTAGTAGTATTCATTTGACAACAATAAGGAAGCAAAGCTTTGAGGAATACAAGTTTAAATGCTTGTCAGCATTCACGCTGATAAAGATCAGTGAGTGGTTTTTTTCAGGCTAGAGAGAGAAAGCCCCTCCTCCTGTAGAGAGTACAGGAACCGAAACGGTGCTGCCGTCGAGCTGTCGGTCTGCAGTTGGTAGACAGACGCAGAATCTCACTCCGTTGCTGGGTCATAGGTAAGTGTTCTCAAACATATAATCACGTACTACACGCGTCTCGTAAACAACTGGCTCTGCTTCGCAATTTATGTCTACGTTGGATCGCGATCTTGTCGCATCGACAGTGTGTCAGTCACGTCGGAGAGTGTTTGTGCTTTTGAACCGTAGACGTATCAGCATCCTGGCAGGTCTGCGGCATCCGTGTCGGGAAAACAGTCGTCGAAGCATCATTCTCAACATAACACACTATTTGTAATAATAATAGATTGCGTAGCATAGCCTACTTCATATTCAAATATATACTCATTCGTAATCTCTCGTGTGAGAGCCAGCCAGATCCAGTCGGAACCAGATTTTTTTTTTCAGAAGACAAGAAAAGCTAAAAGACCAAACACCTTACAGTATATAAATTGAAATGCCTTAATCAATCTTGATCTCAATGAAGGCACACACTATTTTTAATGCCTGAAATTCATTGGTGTGAGTTTAGACGGCAGTTCTCATCTGTCTTGCAAGACCAGAGGAGCAGAAGTAACAGTCCTTGCCATTGGCCCATATAGATCTAAATATGTAGGCTTATTATTTCACTTTCACCATCAGAAGGATAAAGGAGGTTAATGATTACATTCTACACAGAAGTTATACTTCAACCTTCAGCATAGGTTGAGAAATAACTCTCTGTTTATTCTTAAACAGTAAATGCCATGGGTGTTATTATTTCTTTGGTTACACAGGTTTATTGCACAGGAATTGTTTTCTGACATTAATTTACATAGACACAATTAACAACAAATTAAGTTTTGTATGAATATCGGTCACCAACCAGATTGAGTGACTGATGAGTGTTCAGAAATGCATTGACATTTGCTTTCCAGATTGACACATCAGCTACTAACATTTCTCTGTGTGTGTGCGTGTGTGTGTAGCGTTTAGTGTGTTCAGGCTCAAGCATTGCATTATTTATTGATTAATGTGTCATTATTGTAAAAATACTATAAGGATGACTAACAGATCAGATAATAGTGAAAAATAATTTCATTGACCCTCTAAATTAATGTCTCAAGGTTACTATCAGAGTGACTACAGTATACAGGCTCTCAGAAAACAAAATGATTTTCACTTTTCCATGTCACAAAGCCTAGTAGCAGAAAATGTAGTCAACCAACTCTAGCGTTTGGTAACACCACACAGTAGCTCTGGTTACACAACGGTCCATTTGTCAATGCAATTTCAGGTTACTAGAGGATAGACAGCTGATTTGGCCGGCCTAGACTTGTTTTAAGCAAAAAGCATGTATGAAAACTTTATAGCACATTTAATTTCAAGTGAGATATGATGTAAATATCATGAAGACTGTTATACTGGAACACATCTAGTGTCTAGTACAATCTGATAAATTATTCCAGAAGCCACATCAGCCTTAGAGGCTTCTTACACTTGATACAATTTTATGATGATGGAAGACAATTTTTATTTTATGTTGGTGATGTGGTTCATGAAATGGAGGTCAGAGTATAGGGTGACTTACAAATATCTGACTTTTGTCAGATGTTTATGATGATGATAATAATATTAATCATTATTATTATCATCATTTTACACTGTAGAAGGTTCTGCCTCCTCTCCCTCCATATAGATAGATAGAAATAACAACCATAAATACCAACATTATATAATGTCACAAAAATGAAACAATTCTAGTGTATAAATATAAATTAAATAAATAAATGAATTATAACATATTGCTAATAAAAAACAGAAATAATAGCAAATTGCACAAATCCTACACCACACAAATAAAACAACATATTTATAAAATGTGTTTTAATTTGGTAGTGTGACTAATTTTTACTTTTTGTATCATCAGGCTACCATAAATGCATTAAATTCCCCCGCTCCTCCTACCTCATGCTTTCAGTGGAGAGACGTAAAGTTGACCTATCTCTCCTCCTCTCCCAATCCCCTACTTCTGACTGTAAGATCTTCTCAGCAGGCAGAAGCTGGGATTTCACTAACTATAACTAGGGCGCCAACGGCAACAAGGTTTATTGACCCACATGGTGACATTATAAAAAGTAGACGTGACGTGCAAATGAGTGATAGAAAACGGATTCTTTTTTATTTTATTTGTCACTTACTAAATTTATGTACACAGTTTCAGCTCTGTGTTAAGAGTCTGCAGCATGTTTCTGTCATTTATGGTTGCACTACTCTCTGCTCTCATGACAGCCTGTTCAAGGTGGTAATGCCTGTAGTTTATACCGTCTCGCTGTTCTGTATAAAAGGTACACACACGGAATGTGGGGGACAGAGTTGCTCCACCAATAAGCCATAATAAAATTAACGATCAATTATCGATTAATCTTTTTTTTTTATCTTAAAAATGCCATTAAAATACAAAATACAGTGTGTTTCTCCTCATTTAAATCTTTATTCCAATAATTTATAGTCTGACAACAATCCTCTTAGACAAGTCAGTTAAAGTTCAACTGTTTAACTTAAACAAAAAAGATACACTGCTGCTGCCGTGGTGACTGTCCACTGCTAACAAAGTAAAGTAACTCCAGCCTACTGATTCTTGTTGAGGAAGATTAACATATTAGCATGTTAGCATGCTCAGGGGTCAGTAAGCACAGCCTGGTGACAGTCAGTCCAGCAGCTGAACTGCTCTGATGGGACCGAAGTACCCAGGATGCAGAGGTATTGTCGCGCTAGCCTGGGTAGCCTGGCCAATGTGCAGGGTTTACAATGAACTCCGTCATTATTTAGTTTGAAAAGGTCCCACGCCAAACTTTGCCTTGACCTCTTCATGTTTACGTTTGATATCTACGGCAGCTCGTGGGTAGCTGAGCCGTTTTCTCTGTTAAATATCATCCCCCATTGGCAAGACGTCTCAGTGCTGGCACATAGTGAAATTCATTGCTTCAAGACTCACACTACACAACACAGCCTCTATTTGATACCAGCGTTTGATCGATAAACATTTAAAGTGACCAACAAAATTCTTAACGATCAATTATCGATCATCAATTGATCATGCCCATCCCTAATTACCACAGCACTACAGTGTTATATCATCGTTTTCCTGGATTTTTTTAGACAAATGTGGCAAAGGCTGGAGAAGGTGCGGCGTGTGGTCTAGTTTGTGTGCACATTCTTGTCTCCAGCAGTGGAGAGCAGACTCTCTGCTGCACCGTTGGCTCTGATAAAATCATCACTATTCAACACTCTGAGTCGGTGCAGGGATCTTGAGGTGAGACAGACTGAGCACCGAGTCATTTTTTTCATCTCAGAGTTGGTGTAAGTTGTTTAATGCTGCAGTGTGTGTTGGCCAGCCGGTCATGTTTGTTACTGCTAGATTTCACCACTTAGGGCGTACTCACACTAGGCAATCGTCCCGTGCCCAAGCAAGTTTGCCCCCTAAAGTCCGGATTATTTGGCTAGTGTGAGTGCAAGTGTACCGTGCATGAGTACGGTACACTTCCCTGGCATGGTACGGTTGGAAGAGGTGTGCTTGAGCACGGTACACTTGGTAACGCATGCGCACTAGGGATTCATATTTTCCCCGAAAATAAGACATTTTAAATCCTGGGAAAAGAAGCCAATTATCCAGGAATCCCTGGAAATCGACGATTTTTAAAAGGCAACACTAGCTGAGCCCTGTTCATTTCAAGCAACACTAAATGCAACGTGCAGACAGTATGCATATATGGGTTCCCAATCCAACCATTTTTTGTTTATTATTGTATCATTATTAAGGCAAAAGAACTCAATTTATGTCCATCGACATTATAATGAAAAGACTAAAGGCTTAATATTAGTTTGCATCCAGCGTGCTGCGTGGACTTCATTACATCTGCTGCACTGCTGCTACCACAATTATGAAATGCTAAGTTTATTGTCTGTGACTGTGACCTTCATAAAAGTAATATTTTACAAATCTGCATTATATAAACTAATGAAATTCGTTAAAGTCATTTGGCGACTTCTAAGTCATTAAACTAAGTCTTACTTTTACTGGAGTAAAGAGTTGAATCAGTCTTTTTTACACCAGTATCTAGTACTGCATACTACACAGGCATGACTCAGAAGAACAAGCTTGCACTTTTAATCATAGTGTGTTGTGTTAATTGATCGGCTGTGTTGTGTTTTACCGGCACACAGCACGCCAACACACACCTGTGCATGTTTTATGAGAGTAAACTGTCTATATGTTTTTGCGCAATGTGTCGGAGGCAACCGTGCTTGAGTACACTTGGGTTTGAGTAATGTGAGTGCGGGCTAGCGGGGGACAGGGGAGGGGGGACATCTGTGCTTCAGCACGGTACGGAACAACTGGCCCTAGTGTGAGTGTGCCCTCAGCCAGCACTAGTCTTTGAGTGACAGCTTAGGAAGTTCACAATATGGTTTATGTTCATCTCGCAAAGATAATTATTTAGCCATTAAATCAAAAGCCTTATTGCAACCATTGTTGTTCTTGAAGACAAACTACTACTAACCTGCCTATGAGTTAGATAGTCAGGGGAAAACCCTGTACATTAATGTTAACAGCCAAGACAACTTTGTCTATGCATAACTGTCTATGCTAACAAGCTAACTATTTTACTGAGGTGGGTCCACATTGTCCACAAGTCAAAGTCTTCAAATGCTCGAGTATTAGCTGCTTTACAATTCTTGCAAGTTATCCATTTATTTGCTGTGCAGAGAGCCTGCTCCCCCCTGTGGATATAATGTTAACGTTAATAATTTATCCTACCTACCAGTTTTGTGTCATATATTCATCAGCTTTCAAGGTCATTGATAAACAGTGGAGATTATAAAACAGTTGTGTTGTCACTGAAAACCTGTGTAGGCCTACCTTTTACCACACAAAGAACTGATAAGGGAATCAATAAAGAATCGGACCAATAAGCAGAATCGGTAATGACATTGGCATCAATAAAATCTTATCAGTCCATCATCCCTGTTACTGGAGGAAAGCCACATCACTGGCACTTGGTGTTTGTAATGTAATGTCATGTTAATTTTATTTAAACAGAGAAAGTACACAATAAAACATTAACCTCGTATGAAACAAGAAGAGATGCATTTCACAAGTTTTTAGCAAGTTGCTATTTTCGCCTGTAGTCCCTTGGCAGGTAGATGGAACAATAAATTAAAATCAGTAACAGAACTCACAAAGTTGTGCAAAATTAAAAATACACAGTCAGTCCCACATTCTTAAAGCAGTTTGCCCCCCATCTCCCAACTTTTATAAATATGCCCCCCCCCCCCAGATAATGTAAATCACATTTCAGCATCGGTGCTTTGATAATCAATGAGTAAGATCCTTTCTTAATATGAATTAATTTAAGGCATCAGTGTTAAAGACAACTGAAACCTCCAACATAGCATCAGAAATCTACCTTGATTTCAGACTCCAAACTCAAGAATTCAATTAGGCATTGTTGCTGATGCACTCAATTTGTGCTCAAATTCCAATTTATCCCTGTTCAAACTCACTGTGTGCCTTCAGCCTCCGTCACTTTATTATACACCCCCCTCACATAACCCACCCTACCCCTTCTGGGCATATGAAGATGCAGTCTTGTGTAACTCTCTCTGAACCAGTTTCATCCAGTTCACAAAGTGTTGCCAAGAAACTGGCTGTGTGTTTGTGTTTGTGTTTGTGTGTGTGTGTGTGTGTGTGTGTGTGCTTGTGCTTGTGTGTGATGGGCCAGGGTTTCCTTGGCTGTGTGAAAGCAGATAACTGGAATTTTCCTGTTCCCGCTGCCAGTATTACATAAGAACCTGGGAAATGAGAGGGGAGAGAGAACAGACCACCAGGACTTAATCTGTCAACACAATGCATACATTAAATGGTCATGAAAATATTGTTGTTCTGCTAACACTGCTGTGGCTCAGGAGGTAGAGCGGTCGTCCACCAATTGGAAGATGTGCGGTTCGATAGACAAATAAAATAAGGACAGAAATAGTATTGGATTAATATTCTCTCTCTCTCTCTGTCTCTCTCTCGCTCTCTCTCGCTCCCCCCCCCCCCCCCCCCCCCCCCTCCCAGGTGACTTGGTGAACCCAGACCCTGAGGGCAGTTGCTGCCTCTCTCTCACACTTCTTCCCGTCTCTTGACAGTTTTGTCATGGCGTCCTCCTTGATAAGTCGTCAACTTGCGCTCTCCCTGCAGAAAAACTTGCGTCTCAGTGCTCCAGGTAAACCCAACAAATCATCCTCTCCATACTTTGACTTTGTTTTTTATTGCAATAAATTGGCTTTTGTCTCTTTTGCTCCTTCAGCCATCTTACAACTTTTACTACAACTTTCTCCAGAGGTGTTTTCTTAGACAAAGATGTTCATACCACCTTTGTGTCCTCCTTTCAGTTGTTAAATTGGTCTTAAGTTCCGGGTGGTAAAGGTAATTGACAAACAATGGTTTAAGGAAGCAGGTCATGAGTAAATACTACAATCTGATTGTAAAAAAAGGATTTCAAACTTGAGAACTTGAATATTTGTCAGTTTTGATAATTTTGCACTTTAATATGACCACTTAATATGTAACTGCATTACTTTTGATGTTCTCAGGGATAGACATTATATAACCATGTTTCAGAAAAAAACGACCAGCATTATCTAATCAGTGTAAATGTTTGACTAACCTCAAGCAGGACTAGCTTATAAAAACATGTGTACACGCCTGTCAGAGGCTGTTGACTGAGTGATGTCTCAAAAGTGCTCCCTCTCCTGTCAATCATTAGATCAGATTTATTATACAATATAATAGTTGCAAACTGCAACTATTATAAAATGGCAATATTTCATGATAATTTTGACTCAGTCCAACTCTCAGGTAGTTTTTTTTGTCTTAGTTCAACTTTAAGAGTGTTTTCTAGGAGCTATTGGTGGATGCATAATAAATACAAGGCTTTCTGGACATTTGTTTAAAAGGACAAAAAAAAAACCAAAACAACAACAACAAACAAAGGTGGTTAATATAGTCCATGACTTTGACTAGCCACACCAGTATTAACTGCTACATTGGTGAGCCTCCCTAAACATTGTTGTTCATCAAGACCTTAACAGAGTTAAAAAGGTTTGTCTTATCTAATATCTTCCACCTGGATCCACCCACATGCAATTGCTTAAACTCCAAGTAAAAGCAGTGGATGAAACAGTGGGTGAAAGTAAATGTCACGCGCATTTACCCCCTACCTACCCACCTGGTAAAAATCTGCCTACCTGCCCTGTCCGCGTTAATAACTGACATCATTCAATCCTCACTGACTTCTGGTGTTGTTCCATCATCACTAAAGACTGCTGCAATAACACCAACACTCAAGAAACCTGGCACCGATCCGAATGATTTGAACAACTAGAAAGAACTGTTGCAGCTCAGGTCCGCACCCACCTGTCTGACAACAATCTCTATGAACAATTTCAGTCTGGCTTCCGTCCACAGCACTGAGACAGCACTAGTGAAAATCACAAATGACCTCCTGATGGCATCTGACTCTGGACTTCTCTCCATTCTGGTTCTCCTCGACCTGAGCGCATCTTTCGACACCATTTCTCATGACATCCTCCTGGACAGGTTAGCTTCCATTGGAATCACTGACATCCCTCTGGCTTGGTTCAGATCATATCTCTGTGGCCGCACACAGTTTGTTCAACTCAAGAACCTGAGATCCGGCTCCTCCCCAGTCTCTAGTGGTGTTCCCCAGGGCTCTGTCCTTGGCCCCCTCCTGTTCATTATTTATCTTCTGCCTCTTTGTCACATTCTCAGGAAATTTGACATTCAATTCCACTGTTACGTGGATGATACCCAACTCTTTCCACTAAGCCTACTTCCACTCTGCCAGCCATAGCTCTATCCGACTACTTACTGGAAATTAAATCATGGCTCTCACTCAACTTTCTTATACTCAAAGGCGAAAAAACTGAGGTCATCCTCATCGGTACCAGATCAACCTTAGCAACACTTTCTCCATATACATCAACAATTCCACTGTTCCTCCATCCCCTCAGGTAAAGAGCCTGGGTGTTATCCTGGACAGCACATTATCTTTTGAAGCCCACATCAATAACGTTACTTGGTCTGCATACTTCCATCTACGGAACATCAACCGTCTCCGTCCCTCACTTTCACCAACCTGCACCGCTATCCTGGTAAGCACCCTGATCACATCCCGTCTGGACTACTGTAACTCTCTCCTCTTTGGTCTTCCACGGAAATCTCTTCACAAACTCCAGCTGGTACAGAACGCAGCCGCACGTATCATAACCAGAACCCCCTCTATTGAACACATCACTCCTGCCCTGCAGCAACTTCATTGGCTCCCTATCAAATCCTGCATTGACTTTAAGATTCTGCTCCTCACTTACAAGATCCTTCCCAACCTGGCACCATCATATCTCTCTGAACTTATTCACATCTACACACCTTCCCGAACTCTCTGATCCTCCTCTGCCAACCAGCTCTCTGCCCCATCTGCCAACTTAACTTCCATGGGGTCAAGAGCCTTTCAGCCGATCTTCCCCCCGCCTTTGGAACTCTCTCCCACCAGACATTCGTACTTCTGACTTTGTCTCCACCTTTAAATCCCGCCTGAAAACGCACCTATTCAGAGTGGCATACTCACACTGACTATGTAATCATGTTCTTGTTTATTTGTTGTACTGATGCACTTTATAGTCACATTCATATTTATTCTTTATCTTTGCACTAAATGTTACCTGATTTATATTGTTTGATGTACTGTTGTTGTGTTATATGTGCCTTGTAAGGTGTCCTTGAATGCTTTGAAAGGCGCCTTTAAATAAAATACATTATTATTATTTACAAGAAAGAGTAAACAGTACTATGAAGAAATAAAAATACATCCCACTACAAGTTTATAAGTGTACTTCCTTCTCTCATCGCATTGTCAAGATTAAAACTGAAAACATACTGTTTATCTAAGTTGCATGAAAGCACAAGCTCGCATAAACTATGGAAGATTAACAGCACTTTCAAGCAAACATTTTGGCACCATTTATCTTTACATTTTACAGCTCTGACTTTACAGGGATTCTGACTAAACTGCCCTCTGTTAAAACAATGTAAGCATTGGTGTGGGCATGATGACTCAGGTACCAGTAGCATGTAGACATACTCACTAATATCTATGTTATGATCAGGTTTTTGGTATGTGTTTGCACATCAATATTCTTCTGTGCCCATTGTATGTATTTGTGTATAGATTAATAGCATTTTCTGTTATGTCCATTAGGGTGCCGATATGTCAGCAAGGCAGCACCAAAGACTCAGGTGGAGTTTGACTATGACAGGCCCTCCATGAAAACTGAAGTCCCTGGGCCAAGATCACAGGTAACACACAAACACACATTATAGGCGGTGTAAAAGGTCATGAAGGATAAGATGCAAATACATACATTTGTGTGATTATTTGCTAAAAGTCCCACATTTATAAATATGTATGTGTATCTGTATGTGTTTAATTAGTATATGGGCGTATATTGGCATGTCTGTGATGCGTATACTGTGACAGCATGTTCACATGCATGTGTATGCTTTATTTGAACTCAACATTTTTTATCACTTCATGCTCTGTCTTTATATGGAAAAAAATGTACTCAGTGTTAGTACTTGGCTATAGTTGTGTAGGGGTAATGCACAGGTCTATGTGACATAACTTCAATGCTTCAAACCCAATATTTTCTTTAGCTCAAAATCACAGACTGGTCTTAGTTTTCCATCATGCATTTTTGAGGGGCTCAAAAACTCAAAAATTGGCACACACGTCAGAACTTGTGATAACGGCAAAGTTAAGTAGTGATTGGACTCTGGTTTGGCCAGTGGGTTCCCAAATGCAAGGACATTTTGGAACAAAGTTTCATAAGATATGGTTGTTCTAATTCTCGACAAAATACATAATTTTCATTATTATTATTATTTTCACCAATAGGAAGTCAGCTATTTTTGATCTCATGTGTCAATTTTCAATGTACAAACACGTGTTTAGAGGACTTTAGAAAGTGCAAAAAGTCATGAAACCTTATGTTCATACTCATCCACTTTGGATTTTTGAGGTGCTAGAAAACTCTATGAAACTTTGTATATGCATCAGAAGTAACATCTTTTGAAATCTGATATGGATCTGGGGTTTGGGTGTGGCTTGACGGCACCCCCCAAAAATGTTTAAATTCAAAGCCCCCACCTTTGAAATTGACATAAATATACAAAATATTAACATGTGCACTTGCAGTCGCACATAGATGTACATACACATGCACACCTTTTTATTTTGAGTCACATGTGTCTCTGCATGGCTAAGTTGTACCAATCACTCACAGACACACACGTACGCACATGTGGGACTTAAAGTAAATAATCACAGGAACATATCTATGTGCGTCTTGTCCTCCATGGCCTTTTCTATCACCCACACACAAACGCATACAAATCAATATACTTTAATACTACCTCAGGTATTGCTGAGTATCACTGACTTTTTATGACTTTTATCTGCAGGAGCTGACAAAACAACTGGGGGAAATCCAGGTGAGCTTAAGTGTGTGTGTGTGTGTGTGTGTGTGTGTGTGTGTGTGTGTGTGTGTGTGTGTCTGTGTGTGTTTGTCTGTGTGTGTGTCTGTGTGTGTGTGTGTGTGTGTGTACCCAGATAAAAAATGCATCTAGTTAAGCACTGAGACAATGAAAGTGGCTCCTTCAGTTGAAATAAAACCAATTTTTGTTGTGTTATAATTATATTCCGAATCTGCAGTTGTGTGTGTATGTAATTTTACATGCAAATGTTTTTGAAAATGCTGTGATATCACCATCTAGCTGCCAGTGCCACATTGAAGGGCTGAAGCTTGGAGTGGTCTGTGTTGTAGCATGGTTTCATATCAACATCATTTCTTCTATTGTTAATAGAAGGAATTTGGGAGGCCGTCTGACAAAGTTTATTTTTTCTATTGTGGATCATAGTGTCACAAAGCGTACAAAATGCATTTTTAAATAATACAGGGACTAGTATTTGTATTAAACTTTTCTGTTTATTGTTAAGTGTTCAGTAAACAAACTAATAATTTGTAACCTGTTTCTCTTCTGCTGTATTTGCACTGCTTTGTTTAGACCTGGAACATCCAAAACCATACAGGACCATTATATTAGGGGGGAAGACATAGAGTTGGAAGGGTATTTTTGTTGTTGTTCAGTTTGCAATGCTATTTTAAATGCCTTTTGGTTGTTTTGTGATTCAATTATTGGGGTATTTTGTGGACCAGGTGGGATAATTGATGATCAGTTATTGGCTGTCTCTTGGTAGGACCCAGCTGATATATATAGGAGGAGGCTGGATTTCTGAGTTTTGCCAGTTGTGGTTATATTTTGAAACAAAGCCAGTGATGAGAGCTGTAAGGGCTCCAGAGGGGCATGTCCTAGTGCAGAGCTTATTTTTTGCTTTTTTCCCCTATTTTTTTGCATCTGTAGTTATTTTTTCTGTTTTTTAGGGCCCAAGCGCTGACTGGCGCAAAGGCCCTATTGTAACTGAAGGAATTATTAGGGCCCAAGCGCTGACCAGCGCAAAGCCCTATTGTTTTCATAAGGATTATTAGGGCCCGAGCGCTGACTAGCGCGAGGCCCTACTGTTTCTTTGTGGGTTTTTAGGGCCCGAGTACTGAATCTGGTCTGCTTTTCTTATTATTTTTTCATCAAAATAATTGCCGTTTTCGCTGCCTTAACGTACGCGAAAAGTCATGACATTTTGCACACGTACCAGTTCCAGCGAAAAATTCGATATTTTATGGGTCTTGCAAAAAAGCGGGGGAAATGGCTCGACAGCGCCACCTAGGCACACTTAAAATTGCTCCAGATCAACATAGAAGTATGAAATTCAGTATGCATATATATCATGACCAGATGCACCAAAAACGTACTAGGACCTATACCCTAAATCAGGAACGGCCATTTTGGTTCAATGTTGCAATTTTGGCCATTTGCAGCTTGCATACTTTAACGAACTCCTCCTTCATATTTGACCTCAGCGACTTCAAATTCAGTCAGTATCATCTACAGATGAAAAGTTTGTGACTTTTCGTCATTCCCAGGGGGGGTTGGGGTGGCCGGGCGGTGAATTTTCGATCCTTCGCCATGAAAAATTAAATGGCCATAAATCCTACATACATGATCCTAGGAAGCCCAAACTTCCTGTGCTTGATAAGAGTCCCGCCCTGAACAGACCCATGTGTCAATACTAGATCTTAGTCATAGCGCCAACTACTGGCAACAGGAAGTTGTATGTTTTACACTTTGACTCCCTGTGGGTAGCATGTTGATCAGAGCCACCTCAAATTTACTTTTTTAGGACCTTGGAGATTGTATATTCCCAAGTTGGTTGACTCTGTGTCAAAAGGTGTTGCTGTGACGACGCAACACATTTCGATGTCTCAAAGCCTTATAACTTGACTCCACATGCTCTAATCTTACCCAAATTTCATATGCTTGTTCAGAGTCCTGGTGTGAAGACATGTACAGCTTCATATTTAGTGACAGACATAGCGCCACCTACTGGCGACAGGAAGTAACATGCGTAATTCTTTGACTAATTACTCCCACAATCTTAAGTAGGTACACCTGAAATTGACACATCTAAGACATAAGACCTTGGTGATGCTACAATCTGCAGCTCATGACCCATAATCAAATACTGTTGCCATGGCGACACATTCTACGGCATTGACTCACAATGATATTTTTTGAGGGGCAAAAACCCCTCTACGGTCATGAAACTAAATGCACACGTCTGGAGTGGTGCCAGGTAACATGCTATATAGGTCAATTGCATGGGCGTGGCTAATTGGCTCAACAGCGCCCCCTTGAAAATTGAAGCCTCGCCTTCCAAATTGACATAGAAGAATGAAATTCAGGAGGTATATGTATTACGTCCAGATGCACAAAAAAGCCTCTTGGAGCCATACCCTTAACTACAACAGTAAGTTGGCCATCTTGTAAAAATTGTCAATTGTTGGCCATTTCCAGGCCTTATTTTTACATTTTTAAATCTTCCATCTCCAAATATACTCATCTTAAGCCCTTTGTGATGATAAGTTTGCATCAAACACCCTTACCGTGACGCCACGCCAAAGGCTGCCCATTTCCTATGCTGTAACTTTAACAGACATGTTCCAATCATTTGTGGTCTTAGTGTGTCATCTAGTGGAGAAACATTTTATTCAGCATAACTGATAAGGAACAGGTGCCTCAGTTTTCGGTTTCTAGTTCAAGTTTATTGTCTGTATTATTATTATGTCCACCTAACAGCTTACAAAGCCACCACACTAATGCCATCATCATCTACACACAACAAATGTTAATAACATGTACACCAACATTTAATTACATACACAGAAAATTAAAATGTTTTAATATGAAAAAACAAACTGTTAACTGTAACTCGACTCCACATTGTCAAATATTTTCCAAACTTCCCACGACTGAAGCAGTCCTGGAGGCACCGGCAGGCATCGGGGTGCCAGGCCCAGCCCTGGCATCATTTGGGCCCACCTTCGACGGACGAGCCTGTCACCACCATCAACCAGTAGTGTAGCACATTCAAAACGTAAAAGAAAAAACAAATCTCAGGCTACTACTGTTATAGTATTTATGTTGCTATTATGTAGACTTGTATGAAATCAGTGTTCATTTTAAATATACCTGGCTTATTTTTGGCTACCGCTACACAGTGATAGGTTAATTATTTTGTGCCCCCCCCCAAAAAAAGTTGTGCAATGCCCGTCCATGAATCTGTGCCTGGCGCTGGGTCTGGACTGAAGCCATGTACAAGTCAATATTGAATTATAGTTGTAGTGCCACTTACTGGTAATAGGAAGTCATATGACTCATTCTTTTACTAACTGCTCCTATCAGCTCAATAGATCCATCAAAAATTTGGTGAGCTAAGTTGTGTTATGTTTGGGGTTTGTTAGCGGACCCAGAGGCAGATGCAGAGACTGGATAGAGTGGTAAAGGGAGTTTAATGGCACACTGAGGTTGAGGGACAAAGACAGGAAGCTTGGGAGGAGCAAGCAGACGTTTATGACAGTACTGGTGCCTTTCCATTATACAGTTCAAGCACTATTGGCTCGACTCGACTCTACTAGCATGGCTGCATGAAACTGCCGTAACTTTGTTTTACAAACAATGAAGGACATTGAGGTGATGGTGTACTTGCTGCTCGGTCTGTGGCTTTTTATCACAAACAAAGCAAGAGAACTTGCTGTAACTAACTTGCGTGAAACTCGCTGTAACTATTGTATTGCCAGTATTTAAAAAATGGCGGGTTTTGATTCTTGTGGGGACATTGCGTTCATGACTCTACCAGTGACGACACTCTCTGACCAATCAGTGGCCGGCAGTCTGTTGACGTAACATTTTAGTTTCGGCTCGGCTTGCTTGGAACCTCACCAGAGCAGGTACTAAAAAAGTACCAGGTACCAGGTACTATCCCTGATGGAAATGCAAAAAAAAACCGAGTCGAGCCGAGTAGTGCTTGGACTGCATAGTGGAAAAGTGCCATAAAAGAGTACCAGGTACTATCCCTAATGAAAAAGCAAATAAAAACGAGTCGAGTCGAGCCGTGTAGTGATAGAACTGTATAAAGGAAAAGCCCTGTATGCTGGGCTGGCTTGAGCGTTCACCATCCACAAATAATCTGTATTTCACTGTGTTTCTTCACAAGAGTCCTGTTTTTATATTCAGTTAGAGATGCTGAAAATCTAAATAAAGGCTCTGTTTGCTGTGTACATGTATATTTGGCATTGAAATCATTGGTGCACATCTTCAACACCTTCCCTGGCTACGCCTTCTAAGTAATCCACACACACACACACACACACACACACACACACACATACACACACACACACACACACACACACACACACACACACACACACACACACACACACACACACACACACACACAGAGGGGAGGGGACACAAAGGAGAAAACAGGAAAACCAACCCCCAAAGCCCAGCTGGACCATGACAAGTTGTGTGAGGAGTTGTGAATCGTATATCAGATGTGGGTCTTGGGCTTAGGTGTGGCAAAATGACTTGTGGGCACCTCCTAAAAAACTTCAAAGCCACCTTTAATGTAGATGAATGAAATTTGGTAGGCACATATATCATGTCCATACACACAAAAAAGCCTGTTTAAGACATAAGCTACCAAGTCCAACAGGACGTCAGCCATTTTTAAGTTTTAAGCTTTACTACAGCCAATTTTTACACCCTTTTTGCCGATCTGCAGGTGTATTTTAACCAACTCCTCTTAGTGATCTGAACTTACCGACTTCTGATATGGTTGGTGTTATCTTAATATCTTTGCAATGAAAATGTATGTCTTTTCATGGAAAGGCCTTGATGTGGTGTGCTTTTTCACCATGAATAACAAAGTTGTTGTAACTCCACAGACTTTATCAATGGCCCAAATTTCCCCCGCTTGCACGCTTACATGTTAATTTTGTATCATACCTATCTACCGACAACAGGAAGTCAGCGTTAATGACAAACATTATCCAATTTACATGGAATTTACAGCAACATCACACATAATTAATGGGTGTTCTGTACTGCCACATAGTTGACACATGAAGTGGTATTCAATTCCTTGTTCAATCAATCAATCAATCAATCATTATTTATATAGCAGCACCAAATCACAACACAAGTAACTTTTGCCAGTGCTGTCTCTGTGCTATGATGAGCTCTAAATCCAGACTGAAAATCCTCAAATAAACTATTACTATGTAGAAAGTCATACAACTGATTTGCGACTGCTTTTTCAAGGATCTTGGAGAGAAAGGGGAGATTAGATATAGGCCTATAGTTGGCTAGAACCTCTGAATCAAGATTAGGCTTCCTAAGAAGTGGTTTAATTACAGCTAATTTACAGGACTGTGGTACATATGCTGTTACTAAAGACTGATTGATCATATCTAATAAGGAAGTTCTAACTGAGGGAAAGACTTCCTTAGTCAGCCTAGTTGGAATCGGGTCTAAGAGACAGGTTGATAGTTTGGATGAAGTAATCATTGAAGTTAGTTCTGAAAGGTCGACTGGAGAAAAACAGTCTAAATAATTATCAGGTTTAACAGCAGTTTCTAAGTTTCCTGTGTTTGAGGATAAATCATTGCCTATTGAGGGCAGGAGGTGGTTGATTTTATCCCTAATATTTAAAATGTTATCATTAAAAAAAGTCATAAAATCATCACTACGAAGAGTTGTAGGAATACATGGATCAGTAGAGTTATGACTGTTTGTCAGCTCAAGTGCTGAAAAGAAACCTTGGACTGTTTTTATTCTCCTCTTTTAATAAAAAGTAATAGACAGCTCAGGCGTTACAGAGGGCTTTCTTATATATTTTGAGACTTTCTTGCCAGAGTAAGCGAGATTCTTCTAGTTTGGTGGAAAGCCATATTTTTTCTAATTTTCATGAAGTTTGCTTTAATTGTCGAGTTTGAGAATTATACCATGTAGCTGTTCTCTGTTGTTTTATTATCATCTTTTTTTTCTTTAAAAAAAAAAAGATTTTGTCTGGTATAGACCATGTTGATTTAGCAGTAAACAGACTGGAAACCTGGGAGAGAGAGGGGGGTGTGACCGGGATTTGCACCGGGGTCGGCTGCGTATGTGGCATGCATTCTTACCACTCGACCACTATCTTCTTTTTTAAAGGAATGATGGAGTCCAAAGTTGTTCTCAGTGAGCCTGTAGCACTATCAACAATATGATCGATCTGGAAGAGACTCAAATCAGGATAAAAAAATCTCAGTTGTATTGAGACATGGTATTGAATTCAGTACAGATGGAATTACTTAAATTTAGTAACAGCACTGTCAGACAGTGATCTAGTAAGAACATGTTGGTCTAATGGTGTATAGTCCAGTAACAACAATTAAAAAGTTATTAAATAATGGTCTGATAGAAAAGGATTTTGAGGGAAAATTAAATGTTCAATTTCAATACCATATGTCAGAACAAGGTCGAGGGTGTGGTTATGACGTGGGTGCGTGGGCTGAGAGAAGCCAATTGATAAAACATGATAATCTACTGGTGACTGGAATCCAAACTCTTTAGTGATGTTTTTTTTAAAACTCTTTCCAGCCTGGTGAGTATCAGCATCTCTTCTTCTAAGGTCCTCAGAAATATTCTATGTTCAAGCCATAACACACTTTCACCAACCTGTGTTGTGAAGCTCAGACTTTGATAGTGAAGACTCAGATTTCTCTTCTTTAAATAAGGCAGGGCCTCCCAGACTTACAGTTGATTCCCATTGATTGACACAGCAGACTCTAATTTCCCCTTCAAATGAATTTATAGTCGTAGATATTCACATACTTTTGCTACACACAAATCTGTAACATTGGATCATTTTCTTCAATAAATAAACTCAGATTGTAAGATTTTTGTCTCATGTGTTTAATTGATGTCTGAAGACTTGAATGAAAATCTGATCACATTTTAGGTCATATTTATTCAGAAACAGAGTAAAAGGGTTCACAAACATTCAAGTAACTCTGGTAGATTGCTGCATAATGTTGCTCTGCAATAACAGCACTTCGATTGCAGTGTTCCCCGATGTGCACAATGGTGTGAGGACCCGATCATCACTGCTTGTAGCTTTAATTTATTTGTGTGTTTCCTGCCAGGTCAGTACAGTAGGATTAAATGCTACTGTGTGCTGCTTGTAATACAGGACTGTTTCTCCCCAGAATGTTGGTGCAGTCAACTTCTTCTGTAACTATGAAGAAAGCAGGGGGAACTACCTGGTGGATGTGGATGGCAACCGCATGCTGGACATCTACACTCAGATCTCCTCCATTCCGATTGGTCAGTAACAAGAGATCCAAACACAGATACTTGTATTGTAAGAGTGGCTGATGTATAGTCTCCTGCTATATATTGTAAGATCCCTCAACCTTACTAGAATGATCAGTTTCTTATTTAATCTGCTAATGACCACTTTACAAGGACTATTCATACATTTTCTTTATATATTTACGTGGCACATTATTATTTAATATATATGTAATCTGCAACAGTAAGTAAAACATGGTAGTTCACTCAATAAGTAAGTTGAAACTGTACTGTAAAAGGAAGTCCTGTTCTATTCCATGGTATTACCATGTTCTTAATATATCCTTTGTAATAATGATTTAATTTCCCATGCCGTTAGCAGAAAATAACCACATATGTTCCACAACATTAAGTAACATCAAGTAAAACATAGAAAATGATAAGTGACTTTACTTGAATTTAATATTTAGAACAATTGTATTCCATTACCTTTATTTAACATAAAACGTTATAATGTAAGATCATGCCAAACTAGTTGATATGGTGTTTTATTGAGAATTTAAGAGTTTTTAAACTATTTTAATTATTTGGTTCAAGTTTTAAAAACAGAAACTTTATGCTGGGTCCACAAAAAACAATGTGTGCAAGTTATTCACACATTTATTTTCACATTTGAACCCTTTTAAAATTGGACTAAACCACATGGAAACAAAATAAGTAGTGTAACATCATTGACCCATATGCAGATTTACAATAACCCAGTTAGCACAGTGCATGTAAACACACTCCCTGATTATCCACGTGACCTGGTTTCTTTGTGTAATGGTGTTACTTAAGTGCAAATAAATGCACTGATTGAGTAAGCATGTATCTCCTGCTTGTGTTCTGTTTGTCATCGTGATGGAAGTCTCTGGGTATTTGACTTAACATTTACCCCCCACCATTCAAATGACATACTGTACATGGAAAACAGAATGGGCATAGAACCCCTTAGTACCTGGTGTGTGTGTGTGTGTGTGTGTGTGTGTGTGTGTGTGTGTGTGTGTGTGTGTGTGTGTGTGTGTGTGTGTGTGTGTGTGTCTGTCTGTCTATACTTGGCTGGATTTTCCAATTGACAAAGAATGTTATATTTTAGAATGGATAGAATAGAAAGTCTTTATTGTCATTGTACAAAGCACAACGAAATTGAGATGCTGTCTTTAAAGTGCAGAAACAAAAAATAAATAAATAATTGCCATTATTTAATGCAGTTTAGTGCATTTATGGCTTTAGCGTAAAAGCTGTTTTGAAATCTATTTGTGCGTACTCTCAATGTCCTGTAGCGTTTGCCTGAGGGCAGCAGCTCAAACAGCGAGTGTCCTGGGTGAGATGAGTCCCTGAGTATATGGCGAGCTTTCCTGAAACAGCGGGAACTGTACAGATCTTTCAGGGAGGGGAGAGGGCAGCCGATAATCTTCTGGGCTGTGGTGATGACCCTCTGGAGCGCTATCCTCTCGCCGAACTGAAGTCCACAAAGAGCAGCCGCGCGTAGCTCCCCTGCTGCTCCAGGTGGGACAGAGCAGAGTGGAGAGCTGTGGCTATAGCGTCTTCTGTGGACCTGTTGGCTCTGTATGCGAACTGGTGAGGGTCAAACCTGGGTGGAAGATTTGAAGTGATGTGCTTCCGGACCAGTTTCTCAAAGCACTTCATAATGATAGGTGTAAGAGCTACTGGTCGGTAATCACTCAGGCTGCTGGTGTTGTTCTTCTTCTGGAGTGGGACAATTGTGGAGGACTTCAGGCAGGAAGGGACGGCAGACTGAGACAGTGACTGGTTAAAGATCTTGGTAAAGACTCCAGCCAGCTGGTCCGCACAGTCCCTCAGCACCCGTCCAGAGACGCCGTCAGGTCCTGCAGCTTTCCTCTGGTTCACAGCCCTCAGCGTGCACCTCACCTTGTGCTCCTCCACCTTGAGGATGTGACTGTTGTGGGCTGGTGGATTTAGTGTGGCTGCCTCCGGTGACTCCATCTCAAAGCGGGCGAAGAAGTGGTTCAGCTCCTCTGCCAGTGAGGCGTCACCAACAACAGACGTGATGTTACTGGGTCTGTAGTTGGTGATGTGCTGGACCCCCTGCCACACCTGCCTGGAGTCGTTCCTCTGGAGACAGTCCTCAATCCTCCTCCTGTAGGCAGCCTTGGCCTCTCTGATGCCTCTCTTCAGATTGGCTCTAGCAGCACTGTACAGCACCCCATCACCAGACCTGAAGGCGGTGTTCCTCTTCCTTAGCAGGCACTGCACTTCTTTAGTCATCCAGGGTTTCTTGTTGGGATAAACCCGGATGCATTTGTCAACAGTGACAGTGTCCATGCAGTGCTTGATGTAACCCAGGACAGCTGTTGTGTACTGCTCTAGGTCCTGATGTTCGAAAACATCCCAGTTTGTTGACTCAAAGCAGTCCTGCAGCTGTTGAGAGGCACCTTCAGGCCAGGTTGTAACAGTTCTAGATGTGGTAAGAGCACTTTTTCTGAGGGGGGTATATGCTGGAATTAAGAGCAGGGACATGTGGTCTGACTGGCCCAGGTGTGGTAATGGCTTAGCCCTAAAGCCCTTCTTGATGTTAGAGTAGACCCTGTCCAGTGTGTTTGCTCCCCTGGTAGCACTGCCTATAAATCAGCATGGTTAAAGTCCCCTGCAATGATGTGAACAGCCTCAGGATACATACTCTGCTGACAGCTAACGGTGTCATGTAAATGACCCAGGACCGAGCTGTTACCATGACAACAGTAAACTCCCGAGGTAGATATATGGGCCTGCATTTAACAGTTACATACTCCAGGTCCGGGGAGCAATAACTGGCGACAGTCTTAGTGTTGGTACACCAACTGTAGTTCACATACATGCATAACCCCCCTCCTCTGCTCTTACCAGAGTCCCCTCCTCTGCTCTTACCAGAGTCCCTAGTCCTGTCATGACGGTGTACTGTGAAGCCCGCTTATTTAATAAATGCATCTGGAATGGATGAATGAAGCCAGGTCTCTGTGAAAAGCAGAATTCAGCTGCTCTTCACAATGGTGTTTGTGGCAACCTGTAGCTTCAGCTCATCCATCTTGTTGAAGAGGGATCTTGCATTGGTGAGGAAGATGCTGGGAAGCGGCGGTTTGTGTGGCCGCCTCCATAGTCTCACCAGCACACCTGCTCTGCAGCCTCTCTTCTGCCTCCTCTCCCTGCGCCGTCTTCGTCACCTTACCTCAGGGATGGTTATCCACGGAGAGCCGGGATGCCTGGCTATATCCACTGGGATGTCGTGGGAGCGGAGAAACTCGACTGTAACAGCTCGCTCGCTGTGTAATCCTATTTCTAGAAGTTCTTCTCTGCTATAGATGTTATTCGAGACGAGTAATACACACAAAAACAGCCAAAAAAAGCACTGAAAAGGGGAGCACCAAGCCGCTGCGTCTAGACGCGCCGCCATAGGAACCGCATCAATTTATATTGATGATAACGTGTAGGAGAAGTCTGAAAGTATATAGGAAATACTGTTCAAGTTATAATGTTGTATTTATATGTATAATGTACATATAATTGTATGTATAATGTTGATGTAAGCTATAATGTTGAAACTAAAACTATGTATCAATCTCAGAAAAGCGGTGACCTTCAGTGTACCTCACTGCACTCTGCTGGTTAGAAATGGAGTAAAACTACAATTTAGGTGAATCATTAATTGATGAATTTATTTATTTGATGAATGAAAAGACACATAACACCGCACTATAGTTACTACACAAAAATTAATCAAGGATGAAAACACAATAAACCCCAAAGGCTTATTTCCACCGCTGTCCTCTAGTATAACATACCACAACATGAAAGCAAAGACAATACAATCAACATATAATGTCATGTTGGTTTACTATTTAAGTTACTGAACAGTGTTCAAGATAAAAAAAAAAAAATTGTCTATCACATAATAACAGAAAAGTGTCTTATGTTAAGGATCACAAACAACATAAAAACATGAACCAGTGAAAGGCTCGCATACATTTACATTAAAAAACAAACAATTCTATAAATAAACAAGAGTAGGTGCAGAGCTGCATTAAAAAGAAGTGAAAGTCTATTTGGACTTGTTTAAAATGGATATTACAGTAAAACAGTAAAGCCAAACTAATTTCACAGCTGTAATGTAGTGCTGATTGTAAAATTTCAGTTACAGTTTTATAACTGATATATTTTGAATATTTAGCTCACTTTTCTCACATTTAGCCCATTTTTCTTTCATTTAAGACAGACATTTGATATAAATGTTAAAAATGTTAAATCTAAATCTAAATATTAAATCTAAATATTAAATATAAATTTAAATGTTACATCTAAATCTAAATGTTAAATCTAAATATTAAATATAAATTTAAATGTTAAATCTAAATGTTTAATCTAAATATAAATATTAAATATAAATGTAAATGTTAAATCTAAATGTTACATGTAAATCTAAATGTTATATCTAAATATTAAATGTTAAATATAAATCTAAATGTTATATCTAGTTTCAGTACAGGCTAATGGTATACCTGCCGGGCATTTCTGCCAGGAACACTTCTGAGGGCGTTTGCGGGTCATCAGCTGGGGACCACCAATCATGGATGTTTCACCCCTTTAACCCCAGTACGTCTCTTGGTGGCGGAGCGATGGCAGGGATCTCTCCCTGCCGTCTCCTGCTGATGCCCTAGGTGTTAGCTGGCCCCAAACTCTTTGCCTTCCTTCTCAGCCATAGCCAGAAGCTCCCTCTCTCTGCCTCTTCTGCGAACTCCTTGATTGCTCTCCACTGCCTTGCCCCTGTGGCGCCCATGTCACGGAACAGGCGAGCAGTTGAAAAGCCAACAAAGGCCCTGCACCCCACCTCCATTGGGAACGTGACAGCCCTCCAGCCAGCCTCTCTGCACTCTGCAGCTAGGTCGCTGTACTTTGCCTGCTTCCGCTCATGGAAAGCTTCTACTCCTCCCTCCCATGGGACTGTTGAATGTTAAATCTAAATGTTAAATGTAAATCTAAATGTTATATCTAAATCTAAGTGTTATATCTAAATCTAAGTGTTATATCTAAATCTAAATGTTAAATGTAAATATAAATGTTAAATCTAAATGTTAAATAGGTTGCCAAGTGTAAAGCTAAATATTTAGAAAATATGCAAATGATCTAGGTCAGCTCTCTGGTCCAGGCCCCTTGCAGAAGCCTCAGCACTGTTGTTCTGTCCAGTAAAAACATGATCATTTGCATATTTTCTAAACATTTAGCTTTACACTTGGTGACCAGTTTAACATTTAGATTTAGATTTAACATTTAGATTTAGATTAAATCTTTCAGATTAACATGATGTGCAGCAGGTGAGCTTCCTAGCAGGAACTTAAAAATTGCTGTAGTTTTCACCACCTAACCGGAGATGTGGTATGAGGCTCTCAGCATGTCAGTGCTTTTATCCGTTAGCCTCCTGCTAGCACACTGAACTGTGTCAGGAAGCAGAACTGATGTGCCCTGTAGAAAGATCCTAACAATCTCTCTGTAAAGACAGATCCTGGAGATATTTTAATTTTTCACAATCTAATATCACATCGTACACCCCTATGTCTGTTAGGTTAGTGAGCCTATGTCAGAGGTGGATCTGTGTGTGTAATTGATTTGTGTGTGTATGTGTATTAAAGCTTTTCATTGACACTAAACATCTAACACGTCAGTTAAGCAAATACAATACAACAAGAAAAATGAATCTTAATCTTTTTTTTGGTGGTGGATTTCAGTGTCTATGTTGTCCTGTTGGAATTGGTAGTGGTCTGTTGTTGAATGTTTCCAAGTCCGATAAATCATCCGTTGTGAGGATAATGTTGGGTCACTTTAAATTAAAGAGTACGGTCTAGACCTACTCTATGTGTAAAGTGCCTTGAGATTACTTTTGTTGTGATTTAGCACTATATAAATAAAGATTGATTGATTGATTGAATGTATTGTGTCTCCATGCAAGAGAGGAACAAAACATGTAGTCCTCTAGTTTTAGTTTTATTTAATGTGATTTCCTTTTAGTGTCGGACCTGATCTTGCAATCTACTGCTGAACAGGGTGCTGCCATGTTCAATCTCACCTTTGTCAAATGGTTCTCAGAATACTCACACTATCATCCTTCAATCCGTAGCTCAAACATAAGTATTTCCATCTAGGTATATTTTTCAGTGAGGGACAAGCAAGTTATATTAGGGATTTTTAACAAGGTACCTGAAAAGTTTAACGTAAAAATACATGTCAGGCTATTAATTACCCCTAGCAAAGGATTTCTGTGTGTTCTAAAACATGTCTGGAGGGGATCTTTTAAATGTTTTTTATTATATATTTTCTAACATATTTCCCCACTCCCATTCTGTCCTCTCTCAGGCTACAACCACCCTGCTCTCCTCAAACTAATGGCCGATCCCAGTAATCTGGTAGGTACTCTTCACATACAAGACAAGAGAATGTAAAAGTATAGTATCTAAAATCTTGAATGATGCATTATACACTAATCTAATATTCATAAACAATGAGATGTGTATGATGTTCTTATTGTGACTCTGTGTATATGTAACCTGTTCTCTGTTTTTTATTTAGATTTCAATGGGTGTTCCTCCATAGATAAAGTTTAAATAAAATAGTGGACTAAATAGTGACTAAAGATTTACAAATAACCAACTGTGGTGTAAATAGTCCACTCTAGCACATGTGGTTGATGCAAAAATCATGCATGACATGGAGGCTAAGAACATGGAAATAGATTTATAGGATCTTCCCTAGAACATGCATCATATTCAATATCTGCTCAGCTCTTCATTGATTATCCCATGCATGGTATAGTGGTGTAATATAGCAGAGTAGAATACAGGTATTGAGGATACACCAATCTATTGCAGTGTAAACACAAAGACATTGTTACAATATGAAAAACATTTGGCCTTATAAAAGTAATAATAAGCATTTTACATTTTCAAAGCAGAACTCAAAGCGCAACAAGACACACAAAACAAAAACAAAACATAAAACATCAGAAAATAATTAAAATACAAAAGTTATATTAAAAAGAAATGTCTTAAGTCCCTTTTTAAAAGTCTCTATAGACTGTGGCGCCCTCAGCTGTTCAGAAAGGGCGTTCCACAGACGAGGGGCAGCTGAACAAAAGGCTCAATCACCCATGGTGCTGAGTCTAGTCTTGGGGAGGAGGAGGCAATTTCAATCTGTGTTCATTCATTTTTGTGTTTGTCTCTCTTTCAGAGTACATTTGTAAACCGACCTGCCCTGGGAATTTTGCCGCCTGAGAACTTTCCAGACAAACTCAGTGAAAGTCTTCTCTCAGTTAGTAACTCATATACTCTACCACAAGTATAAACACATTCAGTCAGAATTAAAAATACTGAGCAGATGTGAAAATGGTATTAATATTGTTGCTTTTATTCGTATTTACATTGTATATCATTTTATACCAATCTTTCCTAGTTGAACAGTAGCACTACAAGCTGTCTCTCTCCCTATTCATGTATGTTTCCTGTCAGGTGGCTCCCAGTGGAATGACTCGTGTTCAGACGATGGCCTGTGGCTCTTGCTCTAACGAGAATGCTTACAAAGCCATGTTTATCTGGTACAGGGTGAGTGAGTACACATACAGACTATGGTAACTGTTACCTGGTTAACATGGTCCAAATGAACACAATAAACACAGTAAACAGCCCTGAGAACTCAGCCATTTATTAAATGGCAGTTTCATAAAGATGGAGATTTGCAAAAGATTTTTAAAAAGGACTGGTCAACATCAGTATAGCAAAGGACAATATCTCCTGACTTAAAATCCCTAGGTGTAGCTCTTAAATGCTGGATAGCACCTTTGCATTAATGCAACTTGATAGTACTGATAAAAAATTATAATCTTCAAGCCCAAAATGAGATAAACTCAAGGGACTTTGTACATACTGTATATTGTTGTCTGTTCTTATGATACATATTTGATGAAATAAGAATGAAATATGATTGCAGTAACCAAATGTGAATTTAGCTTTATCTACTGTATGTGTGTTTGGTTTTGCCCTAGAACAAAGAGCGAGGCCACACTACACCATCTGAAGAAGACGTCAGCTCCTGCATGATAAACCAGGTGGGTGAATCCTCACTCCTTATAAGGTTTTTGTATTTCCAACTATATTGTCCTAAATATTTGCATCTTCTGTGTTTCTCTTCCTCTGTCTTTCTTTCTCAGGGCCCAGGCTGCCCAGACCTCAGTATTTTATCTTTCATGGGAGGTTTCCATGGAAGAACTATGGGTAATAAATACATTATAAACTTAGGCAGTGCTGCCTTACTGCTGTCCCTCCCATGCCTGATTGTAATTATTAAGTGAGAAAAGCAGCTCTTTCCATAGAAGTCATGTCATGATTAAATAGATCCAGTATGGAGCATTTTCATGACACTTTCGTGACATGAGACTTCTTTTTGAAAGCCCAAAAGCTATCACTTGAACAGATAGGTGAAGACAGCCATGTTACAGATACTTTGTGTGAAAGGGGATTATGGCATTGTAAGAACTTGTTCAAAGGGCAGCAAAAGTGAGGTGCTCTCTGACTGTGATACCTGGGAGACAGGCTGAATTTTGCACACTGGATGAAAATGATTCAGTCTGCCTGCATTAATGAAAAATGGTATAACTGAAACATACTTGGGGAACATTAATACTATTTTTGTTACTGCTATTAAAAAAAATACCAATTAAAATGTATTGTTGGTCAAAATGTGTAGACTATGACTTAGACAAAGGGCCTCATGCAAGAAACACTCCTTACACACCTTAAGAGGCACGTGCAAGGTGGCTGTGGCTCAGGAGGTCGAGCGGGCTCCTCCAGTCCACATGTCCATGTGTCCTTGGACAAGATACTTAACTCCAAATTGCTCTCAATGGCTACACCAAGTGTGTATGAATGTGTGTGTGAAAGTTAGTTTCCCTCTGATGAGCAGGTTGGCACTATACATGGCAGCACTGATGTATGTCAGTGTATGAATGTGTGTGAATGAGTGAATGTGACTTGTAGTCAAATGTGACCCCAAAAGTAAAACAAGGGAATTAGCCATGTAGCTTGGTCATATCCATTTAAGCTCCTTGTATGTAAGGAGTGTGATTTTAAAGTGAATTCTGAAAGTTCTGAAAGGAAGCCAGCGCAGAGCAGCTAAAACTGGACTAATGGGTTGTCTGCTCGTGGCTCAGGTTAATAGCTGTTGTTTTTTTGTTTTTGTTTTTGAGAGCCCAGTAAAAGTAGCATTCATCAGCCTGAAAGGAGGGGTTTATGACAGGTTCAGGTAGTTAGGAGACTTTGTTGAGCAAACCTCACTACAGTAATAGAGTTTTATGTTGAAAATACAGAAATGTTCTTGCCTGACAGTTTTCTAAGGGCTGGAAAGAGGCCGAGACTGACTGTTCCTAAAAGAAAACAGTTATTTCCCTATTGACCTAGGCTCAGTGTCACAAAGATGATAACAGATGGTCTTGGTAATGAAGAATAAACCTTTGGTAATGCCAAACATTAAGCGAATGGACAGAATGAAAGAGATAATCATAAATGGACTCACGCACACACACACACACACACACACACACACACACACACACACACACACACACACACACACACACACACACACACGCACACACACACGCTCACACACACGTACATACATAGATATCTGAAACACTTCACAGTGAGCAATTCAAAGGTTTAAAATAATTGTCATGGTGACATTGTGGATTCATGGCTAACATAATGATTTTGCCTTGTAAAGGTTGCTTGGCAACGACACACTCCAAAGCAATCCATAAGCTGGATGTACCCTCGTTTGATTGGCCGATCGCTCCATTCCCCAGACTGCAGTATCCACTGGAAGAGTTTACCAGAGAGAATGCACAGGAAGAAGCTCGCTGCTTGGAAGAGGTAGGTTGTTTGTGTGGAGCGGGAGACGTGAATATATACATGAAGTACAGCTCATATTATACATACAATTCACTATTTTACATAGAAGTAAATGTGTTTCACTCCCCATTATAGAAGTCATTTTAAGCAATTTTGTATCCTTCTGTAGTATTGTAACACTTCAGTCAGCACAGTCGGTCTTCATATAGGTCACAAAACACTGCAAATCCAATTCTCAGACATCTCTATGTTTCAGAGTGGGTCTGAAGGCAATTATTTGAATTCAAAATGATCTACTTGTTTCAAATATATTAAAGCAGTGCTAGCAGGTGACTAATGGATAACAGCACTGACATGGCGAGAGCCTCATACTGCATCTACAGTTTGGTGGTGAAAACTACAGCAATTTGTATGTCCTGCTAGGAAGCTCACCTGCTGCACATCATGTTAATCTGACAGCTGGGCTGCAGTTGTCTGCTTCAAAAGCTTCAGATGACACTGCTCTTGTGGGTCTGCTTACTCGAGGTTATGACCTCACCTACAAAAGGGAGGTTGAATCATTCGTCAGCTGGTGTGATGCAAACTTTTTAAAACTGAATGCGGGAATGACAAAATAATTAATTATTGATTTCAAAAGGAAGAGGGAGGATCTCTCCCCAGTCATTATTAAAGGTCAACAGGTCGAGGTTGATATCCTACAGATATCTTGGTGTCCTTCTGGACATAAATTAAACTGGAAAAAGAACACTGAGGTGGTTTTCAAATTGAGATCTTTTAACATTAGCAGAACCTTTTACATGTGTTCTATCATGGAATCTTGGCTAGTGTCCTCTTATGTGGTGTGCTTTGCTGAGGAGGCAGCATCTGTGTTGATGACAAAAACTGAATCAACAAGCAGATAAAAAGATAGAAAAGAGCGCGAGGATCAAACTAAAAATAATTTTACTCCGTGAAGGCTATCCTTTACATAATGTCTTTAATAATCTAAGAAGCTCTTTCAATGAGCAACTTGTAGTACCTCAGTGTTCTACTGGACATTTTAGAAGCTCTCTTGTCCCAGCAACAGTCAGATTTTTTAACAAACACTTTTAGATGTTGCTTTGATCTCTAATCTATTCTAAACGCCACCGTTTAGCTGTTAATGCTACCAGCTAGCAGGGGAGCTAACTTTCTTGATGGTGCTAGTGTGATTCAGCTCTGCTGTGATGTGTTGGGCAAACTTTCAGCACTAATACACAAAATCAACTGTTTGCTTTTCAGCTGTGAAATTAGTTTGGCTTTACTGTTTTACTGTAATATTTTAAACAAGTCCAAATAGGCTGTCACAGTTACAGTTTATTAATGTTCTGTCTGTCAACATTTAATTGACTAATAATTTCAGCACTTCTCAAGTAATTCAATTTGATCACACTTGAGGGGTTGCCAGTGTGCATTATTCATATCACATTAAGATATTTGATTGTGACATTTATAATACTATGTTATAGGGCTGGGCAATTAATCGAAAAATAATCAAAACCGACATTTAGAAACTCTAATCGACTTAATCTTGCTCATGTCAATGAATCGTGGTGTTCACTGTTGCCATGACAGTAAAGGTTGCATATCTTTAAGGAATTTGAAAACTTGTCTCCAGTGATCATTTAAACCCAAACCCTGATCATTACATAGTTCTAATCAAGTAAACTAGACATTAACCACAGCGTCACACCTTAAAACATCATTATTTTACCTCCCTAAAGATCCTCATGTGTGAGGGCAGCAGTGTAAAATACAAAACAAAAGAAACTGGGAAATACATAATTGTTCATCAAGGGTGGAGATAATCGTTCATTAATCGTAATCAAGGCTAAAAGTTCAATTAATCGTTTAGATTTTTGCCATAATCACCCAGCCCTACTACGTTATAAAAATGTTATGTTTAATTAACAAATGAAATGAGTAAAACTGTGTGTGTATGTCTCCAGGTGGAGGATCTGATAGTGAAGTGGAGGCAGAAGGGAAATCCTGTGGCAGGAATTGTGATTGAACCCATCCAGGCTGAAGGTGGAGATAACCATGCCTCCCCAGGCTTCTTCAAAAGCCTTCGCAACATTGCACGCAAGGTAACAATTATCACTACAGCAACAGATCTTTCAAAAGGCCTGAGCCTGCTACGCTCATCTTGAGTTGTGACTGGTTTACTTGCCCCTGTCACCAATGTGTTAACATAACATGTATGAAACGCTTTGGCAGATCCTAGTATTATGTAGTCTGAACTTGATGTTCCACCTTGTTCCATTGTTCCACTATACATAATGGTGACCACTGTATAGAAGATTTCTCAACACTATTATTACAACACACACAACTTGTGTTGCAAAATTCAGTTTACAAGATTAATAACAGCTAAATTTGTTACAAATGATTAAACAATTTATTGTGAGAGAAACACAAGGCTGTCATCTCTTCCCCCACTGTGCCTGAGTTAGGCTTTGGCAGATTAAATATTTTTATACGAATGCAGTTTAGTTCACCCTTACTGATATTACCTATGCTAATATGAACCGTATACTTTAAATTTTATTAACTAAAATGTTCTGCTTTTGCTGTGTAGAGTCAGTAACAGTTTACTGTTTACTTCCCCCAAGCAATCTGCACATCATTTTGTTCAATAGAAATGTATTGAAGAGGGAAAATGATGCTCTTGAGGTCAACAAGCTGAAAGGAATGGGGAATTCAGATTTAGGTATACATCTTTAATATGTAAGTGAAGAACCTGAACCATTAAATAACAAGTTGGTCACTATGTGATCAATACCTTTTTGATGTAGGGAAATATGACCTATTATGAATTGTGATATTAGCATTTTTCCAAAGTAAACTGTTCTGCAAACAGTGATGTGGGAAGTCTATGTTAAACATGGTCAAAGTTTCAAAACTTGAGATGAACATACATGTAAGATGCTCCCCGCATGTCAAAAGCTCAGGCTTCAGACACAATGTATTTGCAATGTAGTCTCTTAGTTCCTTTCCATGATGACTTCAGGTTGCCAGCCCACAAATGGCCATCTGTTCTGTAGCCTTTTTTGCTAAGGGTTTTTTGAAGGTTGTTCACATTGTCCACCACTATCCGAGGACTGGGTCTTGGGGGCATCAAAATAAGTAAGGAAACCCTTCACCCTGGCAATGTCCCCCAGATCCTCCTGGGGGACACCTAAGCATTCCTCGGCTTGAACTTGTATGGATGTATTTGAGAAGTTTCTGAGTGCCAAGTATGGTATAAAAAAGCAAAATCATATACATTTTTCTACAGAATAAGGGTTTGGGTTTCTTGTGGGCACTTGACTATTGTTTTGAGACGGACTCCAGGTTTTGAAGAAGCTCTACCATAAATTGTGGTCTTGTCTGGTGTCAGCCCTCCAAATGAAGGCATTCACACTGTCAATGAGGGGAAAATTCGTGCTTTACCTTCCTTTCCTCCTTGTTGCATTCATGATCTGTTTACCTTGGTCCCATTCTCATATTTCAGTCAGTTAACTTTTTATCTTCCCAGCATGGCTGTGCTTTCCACGTGGATGAAGTCCAGACTGGTGGAGGGTCCACAGGAAAGTTTTGGGCCCATGAACACTGGGGCATGGATGACCCTGCTGACATTGTCTCCTTTAGCAAGAAGCTCCTGACTGGTGGCTACTACCACAGGCAAGAATTACAGGCTGATAAGGTTTGTAATTTTAAGAATATTTATCGTGATGAAATTAATACCCAATATTGAAACTTAGGTATTTAAACTAGAGAGTCCCATTATTACAGACAGAAAACACTACATTTGTGAAGAAAACAAAAACAAGGTAACGTATATAAGGGAACTCAGATTTCAGAAGGTAAAACAATAGCAAGATGGTGTCTCTGCACTTACTCAGTTCAACTGGGGCGGCTGTGGCTCAGGAGGTAGAGCGGTCGTCCTCCAATTGGAAGATTGGCGGTTCGATTCCCGGCTCCTCCAGTCTACATGTTGATGTGTCCTTGGGCAAGACACTTAACCCCTAATTGCTCCCGTTGCTGTGCCAACGGTGAATGAATGTGTGTAAATGGTTAACTTCCACCTGATGTGCAGGTTGGCACCCTGCGTGGTAGCTGCCTGCCATCAGTGTATGAATGTGTGAATGGGGTGAATGAGTTGTAGTGTAAAGCGATTTGAGTGGTCGAAAAGACTAGAAAGGCGCTATATAAGTACAGGCCATTTACCATAACTCCGCACACGTGTCTGATGGCAGATAACGAGGGGCAGAGCAGCACTGTGTCCCATGGGTTAGTAGTAAGACAGGAAAGGGGCAAATAAGGAAAGCCAATTCTCGGTGGAGTCCCGCAACTGAGGGAAGAGCAGTGGTTACTCTGTCCACAAAGAGTTTGTGTAGTTGGTAGTAGTGCATGTTGTCTAGCTGGTTAAGCAACAAAGCAACTCACTTTCCTGTCCTTATACAAGTGGGACAACACAAATAGTCTAGCATGGGGAATACAACTAAACAGGCAGCAAACTTCAAATACTCCTCAGAGTAAGCAGGGTCTCGGGGGTCCATCAAATCACAACAATCAAGCAATCAAGCTAAACAAGCAATAACGCTAAACACATAATTCAAATAACAATTCAAAACTGTCTTTGCCCAGAGATAAACATCTTACTTGAATCTCTACAGAGAGCAATTAGGTTTCTGTGAAAGTCCGTCATTGAAGTAGGCAACACGCTTGTTTTCTTGTTCCTTGATGATTTGTGGCAGCTAGTTTCTTGATGGGCAGCTAGTAAAGGAAGCAGTGGGACATAGAAGTTATCCACACAGTAATAGTAAGAGCGTTGAGTTGCCGTGTAATGCATCATTTAAGGAAGATGGAGGCCTGTAACACCCAACAACGTTTATACACATTCAATACCAGAAATTCCAAATGTTTGCAGATTGATGTAGACAGAGCTACTATGATGTGAAGTTTTGATTTTACATAAATAGCAATGGTCTGTCAGCATGATAAACATTTTATCCATCGATGACAGTATCTTTATCAGTAACTGATTTAGTCTGTTTCGGATATTACAAAAATGTCTTCATTTGATTTGACCTAAATATTGAGATAAACTATATTTACACGAGATAGAGATTCAAAATCAGATGGGTTCTGCAACTCAGGGACAGGGTTTGGTTGTACTTTACCAGATATAAGTGATAGTAAAACAATCAACCATACCTGTTTAGCAACATTACATTACAGTTCTTTCAACATTTCATACGTTAAGATCTCTCATTGAACACAAAATAGTTATTTAAAGCCAGAAGACTTTGAAGGCTGGTTAAGTCTATGTTGTATGCCAACTGCTTTAAGGTTTGCACAACAACCATAAAGCAAGTGCATCTGTAAGCAATACAAGCTCCTGCAGGTGTAATGGCCAGGTGTCCTAATAGTTTTGTCCATATAGTGTATATTCAATGCAACTTGTATGTACTTAAATCGTCAGTGCTCTGCTAGCACAGCTCACAGAACTTATGCTGTGGCTTGCAGCTTTGGCTGCCATTGCTGTTCACATAACATTTCAAAAGGCACTCCTCCACCCCAGCATCCATCTCTAGGCTCTAGGTCAGAGCATAGATGCCAAACATTAATGCTGTACTTATTCTACATTTAAATAATAATCTACTCTACATGAGTTGGCTGATTGAACTAATGTATGCCTGTTAAGCCAGTAGTTATCTGGCTCCAGACGAAAGTTTAAATTCTGTCCGTCCAGTATTTGAACTTTGGTGGTAGTCAGTGTTGGTGTTTTATGGTAAACTGCTAAAAAATGTGTTACCACAGAGACACATCCACATTCACATCATGGATATATTTAGAACCTAAGGTTATGAGTGATTAACATGCACACAAACATACACTGAAATGTCTTAAATACCTGTCAAAAGATGTTTAGAAGATTATTAACACTTATATTTACAGATCTGTTTGCTTGTGTATCTGTTCTCGTTTTTTAAGCCGTACCGCATCTTTAACACATGGATGGGTGACCCATCAAAGAACCTGTTCCTGGCTGAGGTCCTTAATGTTATTCGCAGAGAAAACCTTCTGGAGGAGGTGACTCGCTCTGGGAAAGCCTTGCTAAATGGCCTTTATGAGCTGCAGGTAATGTGTTTGTATGTAAAGTTGCAGTTTGTATTATTTGGCCCAAACATGCAGACATTTTTATTCATTCATTTTTGTGAAATTTGTTTGTGACCCAATTTAAATGATTTACTTCACCTAATTAAGAATAAACACAGTATGAGTAATAAATATGTACTTAATATGTTTTTAACATAGTTTGAAAAACACCTCCTTGCGCAGGAGGCATTTTGGCTAATTTTACTATGCTAGGGTTCCGTCTTTTCTGGCTTCAAGAACTACTAGGCCTCTGATGTCAGCATCAGTCTTCTAAAACCCACAGTATTGTGATTGTAGGTCATCAGCCCTTGGAGACTTTACCTTTTTAATTCAAAATGAATTTGTAAATCAATGATCAGGTTTGATTTACGACTATATTTTGATTTATCAGAAAATGTACAATCAGGATTAGTATATATTGATATTACAATATAAGTAAAATGACAGAGGATCCAAATCTCCCACTCCTATTGTAGCTGTAATCTGATTTGACAATGTTTTCAATCAGGCCATTAGTTTACTTGCATCTTGTCTGGTGTGAATATGATCAGCATTTGTGTGAATATGACCTACATGCTTCTGGTTCCCAGGCTCAATACCCTGGCTTATTGAGCCGAGCCCGAGGACAGGGAACCTTCTGTGCCATTGATATCTGTGATGATGCAACACGCAACAGCATCCTTCTTAAGGCCAGAGACAAAGGTATGAAGTACCTCTGCATTCATTTTTTCTCTTTTTTGGGTTGAGTATTAGAAACAATTGAAAGAGAAAAAAAAGATTTCACGATTGAATAAGCACCCTACTGTATTATCAAAGAAAATGAAATGAGTTACATGATGTATGAGTCAATGAGCCGACATGCATTTAAGCAGCAGCTGGGGTACAGTGGAGACTTGGTTTTCTCCAGACCGCTGAGGGAGACTGTAGTCATGGCATCAGAAAGTGATTAAAGCTCACTGGACTTGTAAATGAAATAGCAGCCAGAATCCATCTGTCATATAGTCTGCTGTACGTTACTCTGGATGACACAAAGTTAAAGGAAGTGGCTGCTCTTTATTGGAGGTGAGGAAGTTATACTAGGAAGACATAAGCTATATTTGCCTCATGTTTTTCCTCTTTCCTCTTGCGTCTTATTCGTGGGAAAAATGAAACAGTTTGATATCATTTCTGATTAGGCATAAATCTCAACTACAATTAAAACACACACAGTCTAGGACTGCCAGGAAGTGCTAAAAGATGTCTCATGACTGCAGTATATACTGTTGAGGCTTTACGGCACCATGTCAATACAGAATTTATCCAGTATTACTATTTAGCTACAAATGATCATAAAAATATACTCTGCACACATCAGTGTCCTCTTCAGGCTCTGTGCAAAATCACAGGGCAATCTAGAGCTCTGACCAGATAGCTAGATGGTAATAGTCACTTATGTACTCTGAGCCTAAAGGAAATCTTTCTCCTTCCTTCTAAATGTACACCTTGTGCAGTTCATGACACTAAAACAACTCCTTAAGATGATCTCTTCATTCTGTTAGTCATCTACATCTCATCTCAGCACAAATCTCATGATGACATTGCTGGGAAACACTAACAGTAACATTCTGACTGACCAATTTTCAGTATAAAATATGAAATTCTGTCTTTTGTTTAAAACACAACTGGTATCTGGAGACAGCACATTTCACTGTTAATATTTATATCATTGTAAATATAAAGCAACTGTTTGTCATTGACAGGTGTCCTCCTGGGAGGGTGTGGGGATCGATCCATTCGTTTCCGTCCATCACTGGTGTTCAAGGAGTACCATGTTCACATGTTCCTCAACATCTTTAATGATGTGTTGGCCCAGCACAAATAAATCTTTATCCAGAAGGACTGACATGAGTTAATCCAGAATGGAGGGATTGAAACTCCTTACAGTAAATGTCATGTTAAGCACAACTCACAATTACTAACGCAGAGATCCAGGGCCAGTTGAGTTTATAACAGTGAATATTGGCTAGGCTTCGTATCCTTAGCCAGAAGTTATTATAATGATGTCCTTTACAATTACCTAGAAAATCATTCAGATTTAAATAAATGTTAATATGTCTGTAAAATAATTCTATTGAAATGAAAAACTCCATAAACTTTCTCATCTGTATTCATGTTCTCATATGTAGACTGACTACACTAGCAGTACTGACATAAAGGTATCATGTCTAGCACCATCTTTTCCACACCCTTTCCGTCCTAATATTGTTCCCTACCAACTTCTTAAAGGAGACATTTTGGAAAAAAGTGAAATGGGAGCTGTTTCAAAGTCTGTGAAGAGCGTTGTACTGATTAAAATAGACACATATAAATGTGGCTTATCTATACTTGTATTGATTTGTCGTAATTTTTCTGGTTCTGGAACAGGAAAATGATGTCCATATTCTTAATCTGGTTTACAGAGTTCTGAATAATTTAAAGTTTATCCCAGGGTTGTTCAGGGAAAGAACCGGCAATTTGCACAACACAGACCTTTTTGAATTGCTGAGACATCTGAGATTCAAAGGTCCAGAAGCAGGCTAAAATATTGGTCTGTTCCCCTTAACAGGCAGCACAGCGTTAGATACATATAAATAAGGGGATCCCAACTCCTTATACTGTAAACCTCACTTAATGGCTCAAAACAAAGTTTAATGTATAGCTTCTTTCAGTGATCATATGCATCACTTCCACAACCTGACCCACTGTAACTTCAGTGATTATAGTTAGTCAGAACATTTGTTTTAAGAAAAGCAGATGGTCACCTTACATACAGAATTCTTTGTCACTGATGAGTGTAAAGGAACACACAATAGAGCTAAAATGCCAGCCTGCATGTCATTTAATGGTGTCCATTAGAAATGTCCTTGTCATTATTCTGCCTGTTGTTTTACTATAGTAGGAATGACTTTGCAACTTGAAATGTTGTAGCCCTATAAAAATGTCATAGATTATTTAGTGCCTGCATCTTACTTTAATGTGCAAATATATTTTTTGGTACTTTTTCAATTGATGGCAACCTTATCCTTAGATTTTCAACCATCATGTTGCTCTTGAACAAGAACTTCAAATTAGTGGCAGCATTTATTTCTTAAAACTATTGGCTTGAGGTTTTCAGTTTTTTCATTTATGACAACAGAGAAGTAGTGTTAGCAAATTGTGCATAGGGTGAAACAGATCATTTTCAGGCTGTTTCTGGCATGTTGAAAGCTGTTTGTCAGATAGACTATAGCCCCTCTATTGGTTTCCCTCTTTCCTCTTGCGTCTTATTCACTTCCATAGACTTGTGCTTATACTTCAAGCAAGATACTTGCTACTATCCTATTTGTATTAAGGTAGTGTTGCAAGCTATGTTGTAGACAGTAGTTTATAGAAGTGCTAAATCAAAGGCTACTGGACTTTCTTTAGATTCTTGAAACCATTTCACCGTCATTCAGAAGGCTTCTTAACAACTTAACAACATAAATATAATGACTACTTGCCATTTGCTGGATGAATTTTGTAGATTCTGCTCAAGCTGATGTTCTGCTGTTCTTCAGAACATCACCAGTGTCTTTGAATGTGCCATAGAGCTTTTGAGCAAGTGTAACAAATGTGTAACAGTTTTCCATTTATATAAATGAGAAAGTGTGTCCAAACTTTTGACTGGTACTATATATATATATATATATATATATATATATATATATATATATATATATATATATATATATATATATATATATATATATATATATATATATACTCTCCTGTTGCAGAACATTAAATATGTCTTACACATAGTTGACAGGGTTGGTCTCGTGACTAATTACACTTAGTCCTAAACATACATTTTAATGAAGATCTCTGGGGAAATTGGATCTGGGTTGTAGGTTATTGAGGCTGAGCAATACAATGATAATAAAGACAACTGTGCCTGTCTCCCTGTGGTCAGTAGATATTACATAGAGAGCTGAGTATCTGTGATGACCTTCTTTAAACATGTTTGACATTAACTGTTAGCACTGATCTGATCTAGATGATTATTGATGTAATTATTTTAAATGGCTCTAACTATTGTTATGTTTAAAACATTCTGTCCATGTGCTGTGATAAATAAATTAAGTTTTGAATAACTTAGTAGAGATTTTTTTTATTTTTTAACATAAATTCATTTTTGAACATGGTAGCAATAGTTTGACTTCTGCATCCCTGATGTTAGGTAATGCTTTAATAATAATAATGTTTTTGTCACTAAATAATGTTAATTACAGGGATAGTCGGAATTGCATTGAAATTGGCCTGTTGCTTGCTGACTTAAAGTCTCTCTATGTTGTATTCAAGTGTGCCAATTTAATGCTGTCACTAAATAGTACCAAATCACATTCTGTGTTCCATTTCAGGAAACTTCAGGGAAATTATTAGGGAACTAGAAATGGTGTTGGACTGACATACAAGGTTGGATCTTTGAATCTTGACAACATTACAAATTCTATACTGTCTGACTCATAGAAACAAAATCAATGTAATTCATTATATTGTACCTGTGGGTAAATTAATACCATGTCAATTGTTGCAAATGGAAGGGTCTAAAAGTCTTAAGTGAAAAAAATTACAGAAACAGATAATTGATAAATGACCATTTCCAGTATATGCTTTTGTAAAAAATGAACATCCTTCAACTACAACACATAATGATGATGAAGCATACTCCTAGTCTGAATATATTTTGATTGTTTTTTGTATCTGTGCCATTTTTTGTGTTTTTTTGTGTGGCTGACAGTCGGATCTTGTTCACTAGCTGTCTGAGATGGGCAATTTCAAAAAAAGTTTACAAACATTTTCCCTTGTCCCTTTTATGAATTTATTCTTTAAGCTGAATGTTACATTATGGGAACAGTGTGAACAGTGTTTTTCCAGCACACTCATCATTTAGGAAAAGGCTGGTGGTTAGAGTTATTTTTTAGCTACAAACACTATACAATCAAGACATGTATTCCAGACAGTGGGTTTGGTGAGATGAAAGAAACTCTGGATTTTCAGTTCTTTTTTTTTCAGTAGAAAATCTTTACCTTATTATTCCTATCCTATGAAAGGTCAGTTTTCAACATCACAGTGATTTATTAGTGTTTCAGAGATATGTATTTGTTGGCATTTGATGTTACAGGGTGGCTTCTTAGCGAGGGACACAGAGCGCACATAACATAAGAAAAAAAAACACCTCATCGGTTTTCTATCGTTTATTTGCCATCATGTCTTCTTTTTATTACGTCACCGACAGTGACGTCTATTAAATGGTGTAAAAATGTACTCAAGTAAAAGTAAAAAGTAGCTTGATAAAAATGTACTTTTTTAACGTCAAGGTCACAAGAGCAATAACTTTTCTTTAAATGACCCAAAGAAGACCAAACTTTTAAGTACCCCTGTTAAAAAGGCTCTGCCCCTGTGCACCATTCGCTCAATTCTCTCATTTCCGACGCTATCCTTTTCACGTGAACGCATCATGCTAAATGCCTGTACCTGCAGAGTGAGACAGATGACGGCACAACGTCTAATGGACAATTCCTTAGTGTGCGTCCATATGTGAGTTTGTTGTGTTGTGTTAGAGTTTATATGTCTCTATAAGAGCTAGCTGCCAGGTTGTCACAGGCTACAATCATTTATGAATGTTAAGTTATTGTATCATGCTGGTTAACGCTGCTGTACGATCCCCTTTGCTTTAAAAAAATATTTCGGCCAACATTTTTTTACTCAGTAACGGATGTTATTTAAAATGTAGCGAAGTACAATACTTCACACAAAACACACTTCAGTAAAAGTCAAATTACACATTTTATTTTCCACCTTTGGTCAGTCGCTTCCTTCGGAGGTCTGATATTTCTGTATAATGACCGTTGCTATAGCTACAGACCGTTGCTAGGGACAGCTGTCCAGCTCCTCTGTCAGGCTGGTCTTGAAAGTGGGCAGATCATACCTTCAGGGGGTCAGCCTCACCCCTCCACTGCGCGTCGGGGTCAATCCCTTCTGGCTCTGCCAACACTAGCAGGTTTTCTGCTGTCCGACAGAAACTTCTGCAAGTTTATTTATTTATGGGGTTTCGTTTTTTTTTTTTGTCCCTCTGTCTGGGCCCCCCCTGCCAATTGGGCCCTAGTTTGCCTTTGCGTTAATCCGGCTCTGGTCACCGATGTTGAAAAAAGTAATGAGACTGTTTTGACAATGTAAGGAATAGAAAGTCCAGATATTTGTGTTCAAATGTACACATTTGAACATACATTTCATACAGTCGGGGGTATGAAATAGACCCCCGACTGTCAAGCGAAGCGCGTTTGCTTGACAACGTGGCGGTTAATAGCCAATAAGAAAGTATCATGAAAAATTTTACGACTACGTCCTACACGTTATTGGTTAGAATCTCCTTTAGGGCGATAGTGATTGGTTATCTGAACAACAGAGCCCGCCTCCATGATAGTGTTATTTAATGGTGCAGAATGCCAACGCGGCCTGTGGTAGAGCTGCTACACGCAAACTGGACAGGAAGGTGCGAAATAAACTGCAGAAAAAGTGGTGAGTGATTTTTCTGTTTCTAAAATCTTGCTTCAGAAGGACTCTGGTTACTGTTTCTTGAAGCCCTCGTGGCTCCGCTGTCACAGAGCTCAGTTGATAACTTGCATCATCCTGGAGCAAAATGTAGGAGAATGTCTGACAGTGCGTGTAACGATGTTGCTAGAAGAGGGGAACATGCTTTTTTTAAATGTCTGCTGTAGCCCTATTTGTGTCATTTTATGAATAATTATGAATTTAGATTTAAATGAGAGAAACTGTCTGTGGATTTTGTACGAATTTTTGTGTAAAGCAAGATTTCATTAAAAGTCCTGCTGTAGTTCTCATTGCTGTCTAGGTCATGAAAACACAAAATAACACACAAAAGAAATGAACTTGCATCAAAAACAGTTTGTCTCCACAGTACATTTGGCATGTGTTGGTCTTTCATTCCAAGAATTTCATTCAGTAAAATAAACTTTTTTTTTGTTTTGTTTATCTGATCAATTTTTTTTGCATATTCTCATTCTAGTTTTATATTTTGTTGAGCAAAAGGCAATTTTTCTTTTCTATTCTACTTTATCAAGCAGTTTGTATTTCCTGTCTCATTGTGTTTCTGCCACCACACCATGCTCTGCTCTCTTCTCTCCCTTTTTTTCTTTGCCACACCCCACTCCCTCATCTCTTTTTTTTCTTTTTTCTTTTCCATCCTACCCCTCACTAGTCAGCTATGATGCTGCTGAAGTCACTAGCTTCCCTGTGCATTTTGGCTGCTGTCGCCTTTGCTGTCCCTGCTCAGGAGAAGCGCATCCATCACCATGCTGATCTGAGTGACCATGCCCATGATGATGCTCACGGCTTCCAGTACGACCATGAAGCCTTCCTGGGCAAGGAGGAGGCAAAGACCTTTGACCAGCTGACCCCTGAAGAGAGCAAAGACAGATTGGCGTAGGTTCTGCTAAAGAAAAACTCAGCACTGAACCAGTCTATAACCTCTTCATTTATTTAAACACTTGCAGGTGGAAAAGGCTGGCTTGTCAGTTAAAGAAGAAATCACAGTAGTGATATAAAACTCAAATATATATATATATATATATATATATATATATATATATATATATATATATATATATATATATATATATATATATATATATATATCATATCCTCCATATTGTAAATAAAGAAAATCGTTAATGTTGCCTGGTGTTGTCAGGGAAACAACAGCAAGTGAAACACAGTTTTTCAGTCTGGGGTTCTGGCATTCTTAACCATATCCATAACCATGACCCCCCCCCCCCCCTCCCTTCCACACACAGGAAGATTGTGGATCGCATTGACACTGACAAGGATGGCTACATCAGCCATACAGAGCTACATTATTGGATCAAGCACCGGCAGAGGAGGTACATCGAGGAGAACGTGAACAAACACTGGAAGGATTATGACATGAACAAAGATGGCAAGATAGGCTGGGAGGAATACAAAAACACCACCTACGGTTTCTATCTTGGTAAATCTGTGTGTGAATGATGTATCTCCATTTTTATTTATCAAACTCTTTATTCTCTTTTTGTGCTTCTTTGCCTGATTTTTTACTTTCATGTAAAACCTTCATGTTCAGCTTGAAAAAAATAGTGTCATGGCAATACCATGTCATCTCAAGTTCTGTTTAGTTGTGGTTTTCTGGGGATTCAATATCATGATCTCCATCAGCAAATGACTTAAATTGCCCCAGAAATGCCTCAGAAGACACTTTTCATACAGAACACCAGAATGTCTGTAGTGCTTAAAGTTGACTTTACTGTTTCAGATGAGGAGTTTGATGATGTTGAAGACAAGGCCACCTATAAGTCCATGCTCACCCGGGATGAAAGGCGCTTTAAGACTGCTGACCGAGACGGCGATGGTATTGCTACACGTGAAGAGTTCACTGCCTTTCTTCACCCGGAGGAGTTTGATTACATGAAAGACCTGGTAATACAGGTAGGATCTACTCTCTTACCAAGACAGGCTTTTATAACAAGTTCTTTAATAATGATTTGGCTTTGTGGATGGCAATGTCAGTCAATTGCATGGTGGGTTCCCAACTGTGGTCACTGTGTCACCATATTTGTACTTACATATTTGTAGACCATGATCCTCTTGACTTTTCATTTAGTGCCATCATTAGGTCAAAAGTTTCTTTTGACTTTGGTTTATGACCAAACACCTACAAAACTGACATTTCCATTCTCCTCAGATAATGGTAGTTTTAACAGCTACCACAGTGTCGGAAACATTCAAATGAACACAGCTGCAGGAGGGGGTCACTTTGAGAACTAAATCATTTTCTCATTTAGGAAACTGTGGAGGACATTGATAAGGACGGTGATGGGAAGGTCAATCTAGATGAATACATTGGTAGGTGACTCCTGTCTTCTCTCTGACCAGCCATGTCCCCCTAACATTGTGGCATTCACTCTTAAATGTGCGTACACTGCTACTCCGCAGGTGACATGTACACACCAGAGAAAGGGGAGAGAGTGCCTGACTGGGTCCAGACAGAGAAGAAACATTTTTCAGAGTTGAGAGATGCCAACAAGGTAAAAGCTGCTCAGCTCTTCAAAATTAAAGTGCTTAATCATTTGTGATTACTTTTTTTTTATCTGAGTAACATGATATTATTTCAGTCCCAAGTTAGAAACAGTTTGCATTATGTAATTAGTGATTATTTACCTGGGTGGGGTCCCAGGCACAGAGGGTCACTTTTTACAAACAAAAATGCAATGAACTGAGAACTTTGCTTTCCAGCTATTGAACTTCCATAAATTTGGGGGATTTGTGACAGATTAAAGGATAGGTTCACACTTTTAAACTTTTATAAGATCTCTTCATATGATTCTGCAGTCCTTGCTCCATGTAAAATGAAATTCCAAAGTTTTTTCCAAAGCTAACATTAGGTGCGAGCAGTCAAATAGGTGTCAGTCATTTTAGAACAAAGTCCCTTTGGTTTTTTCCCTTCACAGAGTTTCCATACAGACCTGTGGTGAAGTGATTGCAACAAAAAGATGGAATTTTGTACTGAAAAAGACTATAACTTGATTGTAATAAAAGAATGGTCAAGATATACTTACTTATAGTCCAAAGTCTGGTTCAAGCTCTAAAAACACTGGAAAAGCATGTTTTCTGTTGCAATTGTGTACCTTTCAAGCCTAAACTAGGATAACCCTGATGACATCATGTCACCATGACATAATCAGGGTTTTTCAATCAGGGCTCCCCCAGAGCCACAGAAACATTATACAATGGTTTCACATGTGAAACAATGTTAAGCTTAAATGGATTCTAAATGTGATTGTGTTTATTTTATAAAGTTATACATGTTTGATGGAGATCAGTATCAGTTGGTTCCACAGCTTCAACTTCAGTCTGTTTTCAATTTTTTTGTGAATCGTTTTTTCAGATGTGTGAGTGAATATTTTTACAGTTAATCATGTGTTATGCAGGATGGTTACCTGGATGCTGGTGAGGTGGCCCACTGGATTTTGCCTGGAGAGGTTGACCATGCTGACAATGAGGCCAAACACTTGATACATGAGACAGACACTGACAAGGTAGATCTGCCACAGCTCAAACTCTCTGCCATAGATATTGTACCTTTGACACAGTGTAGAAACTGAACTAAACAACAAAACACATCAGTGAGCCACACCACTATACTTCATTACCATAAACACATACACACACTGTACTTACTGAGGGGCGGCTGTGGTTCAGGAAGTAGAGCTGGTCGTCCATTTAATTAGAAGATCAATTACAGGCTCCTCTAGTCCACATGTTGAAGTGTCCTTGGGCAAGATACTGAACTACTAACTGCTCCTGATGGCTGCGTCAGTGGTGTGGGAATGTTAATCAATCAATCAATCAATCAATCTTTATTTATATAGCACCAAATCACAACAAAAGTCATCTGAAGGCACTTTACACATAAAGCAGGTCTAGACTGTACTCTATAATTTCATTTAAAGAGACCCAACATTCCTACATGAATGTGTGTGTGAATGTTAGTTTCCCACTGATGAGCAGGTTGGCACCCTGTGTGGTAGCCCCTGATGACATCAAGGTATGAATGTGTGTGAACACTAGAAAAGCGCTTTAAAAGTACAGCCCAGTTAGCAGTCAGTGGGCTTGGGGCTTACAGCCATAGACAGGGTAGGGAAATGGTAAAGTATTGGGAGATGTGTATGTGTCATTGTTGGCTTTGGACTTTTCATAGGATTTGTTCACACTACTAAAATAATAAAAAACACAAGCCCTATCCTTTAATGTATGTTATGGATTCTCCTTTTAATAGTCAGTGTAAGTGTACACAGAGTTGCCAGTATATTAGGTGCACTTAGTCAAACTGCATTTCAGTCCAATCCAGTTGCCCTGGTATATATCTAATAAAACTTCTATTCATTTCAGGTCGTGATAGTTGTTTGTAATGTACGGAGCCCGTAAAGGATCTTGGTAAAAAAATAAAAATAAAATTGTGGCCGCAATATAGCTATAACGTGCGCACGAAATACTAATTTGTGGCCATGAGATACTAATTCATGCGCACGTTATAGCCTACTTATTTCATGGCCACGAAATAGGTATAATGTGCGCACGAAATACTAATTAACAAAATTAAAATTAATATTGATTGTGCGCACGTTATGGTCATATTGTGGCCACAATTTAATAAAACGTGCACACGAGTTAATAAAACGTTAGCACGAGTTAATTAAATGTGCTCACGTTTTATTAAATCGTGCAACATTAAATCAACATTAAAAATATATTGCATGATCCTTTACGGGCTCTGTAGTAATGACAACTCAGTGTAGTTGAAAATCATGACTTGCTCTTTCAATGAAAAGACAGACCGTTTAATCCCAAATTGAAATAGCAAAACAAAAAAACCCAAAACAATGTAAAAAATAGTAATGTTCATATAATGTACTGCACACTGTACATATAACTGCACAACAATGTACTTAATGTAAATAATAAAAATAGATTGACATTTAGAGAGTTTTGTCAAAATCATGCTCAAGACTAAAGGCAGACTGATAGTCCATCACTTGTCTGTATTGTCAGGTATATCAATCATCATGGTGGGGTAATTGTATATTGTAATTGTATATAACTGTAGCATATTGGGGTAATTGTGAATTAATTACTAACAAGCTTTTTTTTCTGTCCTGCTTTCTCTTACTCCTGTTTTCATTACCTCCATGTATCCCCTCCTTCTCCTTCTCTTAATCAAACCAATGTTGGATGGAATCTGGTGGCCAAACAACAGGACAAGAAAATTACCAAAAAGGAAATTCTGGCCAACTGGAACATGTTTGTGGGCAGCCAGGCAACCAATTACGGTGAAGATTTAACAAAGAAACATGATGAACTTTGATTTCAAGAGGACCCCCTTTGGGTTTATTTTTCATTATGTTGATTACAGTTACAATGTGTTCAGGGTGGGGGTGAAGTGCATTGGGTTGGGGTGGAACTTTCTGACTGTGGTTTATACTGTAATCAAGGGTATAATCATGTACCCTTGTCCACACTTGCATATACACAGAAACTAATCCATTCAAATTCAGCATACAGTCACATACTGTGTATGTGAATACAGATGATACTGATTATCCTACACAAACAGTTGTGTCCTTTTGGTTTATCTACGTGTGCATTTGATTTTGTAATGGAAACTTATAGTTAACATATTGCTGTCAGTGTACTGAAAATTAGAAACTAAAATCTGTCCAATATGCACTGGCACTTTCTATTGGCCTAGATATTAGAAAGTGCTCTCTGTGCACAGGAATACACTGTTCTTATATGAATCAGGAGACACAGAGCTTGTATCAGAGACAAATATGGTGGTGTATGCCAGGGGTCATGTGAAGAGTTATGTAATGCACATTTGGAAAAAGGGTAAGACCTGAGTTGTTGACTAAAGGGCTGTTTACTGTTTTGTGTTTGACTATTAAATAACGTCTTTTTGCTTTTTCTTACAAGTGTAGCTTTTATTTTGCACTAACCACTATTGAAACTTTAGTCCCTTTAGCCAGACCTTTGTTTATAGTATCCTGACACAAACAGAAAAGATGGGGCTATTTGAAATGAATGAGCTGAGCCAGTTGTCTGTGAACCAGCTATAACAGCCAGTGATGCCTGAACTGAAGCACATAGCATTTTAAATTGAATTTTGCTCATTTTAATTTTGATCATTTAATGCTTGTATGTGTATACACTTTGGTTAAAAGTCTGTTTGCTTTTTAAAGTGCTATACAAAATCATTTAAACTTGAACTTGAAAAATAACTTTAAGTTTAACCTTATGATCTACCTATGCCAGCCAATATATAGTTTCAGCAAATTACCACAAACTGACATACAGAAAATGTTGGGCCAAGTAGTATTCTTATACAAAGTACTGATTGGTTTTCAGATCTCTGTGCAAAATATAATTTGACATAGAGGCAACATTGAGGCCGCAAAAGGAACAGACAAAAAGAGGGGATGCCAAATCTATCCCCAAAAGGACACACACACATATACTTTGGGGTATTTTTCCCATTCTTCTCTGCATATCTTCTCAAGCTCTGTCAGGTTAGATGGGGAGCGTCGATGCACAGCTATTTTCAGGTCTTTCCTGATATATTCAATCGGGTTCAAGTCTGGGCCACTCAAGGACATTCACAGACTTGTCCCGAAGCCACTCCTTCGTTGTCTTGGCCGTGCGTTTAGGGTCGTTGTCCTGTTGGAAGGTAAACCTTCACCCCAGTCTGATGTCCTGAGCCCTCTGGAGCAGGTTTTCATCAAGGATCTCTCTGTACTTTGCTCCTTTCATCTTTCCCTCGATGCTGACTAGTCTCCCAGTTCCTGCCGCTGAAAAACATCCCCACAGCATGATGCTGCCACCACCATGCTTCACCGTAGGGATGCTATTAGCCAGGTGATGAGAGGTGCCTGGTTTCTTCCAGACGTGACACTTGTCATTCAGGCCAAAGAGTTTAATCTTGGTTTCATCAGACCAGAGAAACTTGTTTCTCATGTATATATGCTGTTGCTTGCAGTGTCATCAGGCAGGCCTATGTGGGTTAAAATTCTTTTTGCAGCGTAAGACTTGTACAATCCCTCTGATCATCATAGTGTAAAAGCAAAATTGCTATGATTGTCCTTTCAGCTATGTGGAGGATCTTGGATTGCAGAACACCATGCCTTGCACAGATGGAAGAATTAACCACTTTTTTTGTTTCCATGTTATTAGGCAATCCCTCTCCAAAGTCATCCTCCCAAGTTCTTTTAAGATTGGCAGAGATATCAGGATTTAAAGGGCATACTATATTATAAATAACTGAAATGGGACGTCTTTGATAAAGATCAAAATTCAGAAGAATTACATTTTTGTGTCAGGAGTAGGAGGTGAGGTCTTTCTTACACTTCTCAAATTGGAAGGGGACATTTTCGCGAAAGATGTTATTGAATGTATTGGTCATGAAAATGTCCAAGTAATGAAATCCCATGATCGTTTGACTAAGGAGTGAGTTAATGGGAAGAGGCTCACTCTTCAGCAGATTTAGCTTATACCTTGAGATCTTACCACATTGTTGCAAAATCTTCAGGATTACAAGGATGGAAAATATTAGTTCTGACACATGGAAGAGAAAGGAAGTTCAAAGGACCACTTTTTTTGAGGACTGGAAGATATTGGAGCACACGTTTCATTAAAGCAGTTCATTCAGATGCAAATGACTAATGCTCACCGTGACTTCATCACAATCAAACATTAATGGCATGGATTGAAAAAGTGAAATACCCTCCCCCATATGCAGAGCAGTCTGGATAGGAGGTAATCAATAAAATATAAATATATTGACAGCCCTTGAATATTTCAGACAGAGATCGTTATCGACATATAGGTCTCCAATTTTTTGCACCCCCCTGTTGGCCCAGATCTGGAAACCACCATCTGCTCTGCCAGGGGTGAACATTGGGAGATGGAAGCTGTATCACCGATATGTGTGTGAGATTTAAACCATACATCAATAGAATTTCTAAGGAAGGGGTTTGTTGTTTTTTTCTTTAAGGTTTTAAAATCTGCTGAATATAAATACAAACTTAATGGCAACTTGGGTATTGACGCCTGTTCAATATAGACCCATGCTGGAGGAGATTGTGTGACAAAATAAAACATAATGCTGCGTAGCTGAGCGGCCCAGTAATACCATTGTACACTGGGCATCTGTAATCCAACCCTGTCGTATGGCAAATACAGTAACCTGAGTCTGAGTCTAGGTTTTCGGTTGTTCCAGATAAACCTACAAAATTCCCTATTAATTTCTTTTAAAATGGATTTTAGCAGAGATATTGGAAGTGATTGAAACAAATACAAGAATTTCGGCAAGATAGCCAATTTAATTAAATTGATCCTGCCAATCAATGAAATTGGCATCGTTGTCCATTTTTCAAGCGAGTCTCGTACCTCTCTCATCAGCGGGTCATAATTTGCTTTTACATTCTTATTTAGTATTTAGTATTTAATGTTTTAGTATATTGTTCTTTGATGTCTTTGTGTATTAAGCTGCTGGACCCTAAATTTCCCCCAAGGAAATTCAATAAAGTTTACATCTATCTATCTATCTATTGACCACAGTGTTAATTTGGGGGGTAATCTTAATTCCAAGGTAGGTAAAGTCCTCGCACTGAAAAAAGGTGTTCTTATGATAGGATTGGTTCTTTCGTCCTTGTTCAAGAAAAGTATAGAAGATTTTGCATTATTAATACTGTATCCAGAAAACTGACCAAATTTAGTGAGTAAATGTAATAACGTCTGGACAGTTTGATAAATCGGACAAAAAAGGATCAGGTCGTCTGCATACAACGATATCCTATGTTTATGATCTCTGATTGTTATACCTGACAGATTGGCTTCAGCTCTAATAGACATGGTTAAGGGCTCAATGGCCAAAATAAACAATAGTGGGGAGAGAAGCCCAATAATTTTAGAGAGGTCAACCCGTCAGGGTTGATAGATTGTTATTCGTCATTACACGTGCTGTAGGTTTGGTGTACAATAATCCTATCCATTTCAGAAATTTCCCCCCAATTCCATATCTCCGTAACACATTGAACAAATAAGGCCACTCAATCCTATCAAACGCTTGTCTAGCATCTAGAGATAGCAGTGCTGTATCCCTGGTATTATTTTGAGAGTGAATTATGTTGAGGACCCTTCTAATGTTATGAAATCCCTGGCGTCCCTGTACGAACCCATTCTGATCGCTATGTACCAACGAAGGGATGTATGGGTCTAGCCTTTTAGCAAGAACTTTACACAATATTTTGGTGTCGACTCCCATGAGGCTAATAGGCCTGTATGAGGAGCAGTTAGTCTGTGTTTTACCAGGTTTTAAAATAAGGGTTATAGTAGCGAGTCTTAAAGTTGGTGGAAGGATACCATTATTAAGTGATTCCTTAAACATATTCAGAAGTGGGGTCAGCAACTGCTTCTGGAAGGTTTTATAGAATTCTATCGGTAGGCCATCAGGCCCTGGAACTTTGCCTGAGTTGATACTTTTAATAGCCTGCAATAGCTCTTCCACCGTTATGTCATTATCCAGGCCCTCTTTAACCTCCTCTGTAAGCGTTTCAAACTGGAGATGGTTGAGAAAGGTATCCCTATGGGCAGAAGCGGAAGAGCATTCTGACCTGTACAACGATTGATAAAATTCCTTAAATGCATTATTAATATCTTGAGGGTCGTTTGACATCACTCCTGTTTGTGTAATTATGCCATTAATGGCTCTCTCAGATCGTAATTTTTTAATTCTCCAAGCTAACAATTTGCCAGCCTTTTCTCCCTGGTCATAAAAAGCCTGGTTCAACCACAATAAACTTTTTGCTGCTATATCATATAATGTTAATTTATTATATTCCGTTCTTAAGATTAATAACCGTTTTTGTTTTTCTAGGTCATCTTTATTATTTATATCTGTTTCCAAAGATTTTATTTGTTTCTCTAATTTGTTAATTTCCGTTTTTTGTTTCTTATTTTTAGTACTTGTGAAACTAATGATTTCCCCTCTAATATATGCCTTGAAGGCTTCCCACCGTTAGTTTGATTAATATTGATCTGAAAGTAGCCAACACTCTTATGTTCTATATATTTAACAAATTCTGTGTTGTGAAGCCACCTCACTTGCAGGCGCCACCTAGGGGGAGACTGTTGGAGTTTCTCCACGTGTACAGACATGGAAATGGGGGAATGGTCACTAATGACTATACAGTCATACCAACATTTCTTAATTTTGGATACCAGTTCTTGTGACACCAAGAAATAATCAATGCGAGATCTGGATTTATGTATTCCCGATTAGCATGAGTATTCTAATTTATCTGGATTAAGTTTCCTCCAAATTTCTGCTAAATTTAAGTCTGTAATATTTTGCAGTATTGTTTTTCTAGATTGTTTTTTATGGGGATCATTTTTTGTAGAGCGATCTACCAACGGGTTCAAGGTGCAATTGAAATCCCCACCGATAATATTTAGGCCGTACAATGAGGACAGGGTTAAAAAGAAATCTTCAAAAAATGTTGGATTGTCCTCGTTAGGGCCGTATATGCTTACCAAGTTCAATGCGAAAGATAGGATCCTACCCTGAGCGATTACAAACCTCCCTTGGGGGTCCCGAATAGTATTGGTAAGTTGGAAAGGAATTGTTTTGTGGATAAGAATTAGTACCCCCCAAGCGTAACTGTTATACGTGGCATGTATAACTTGACCCGGCCATCTACGCTGCACTTGCTTAATTTCAGTGACTGTGATATGAATTTCCTGAAGAAAAATTATTTTAGAGTGTAGATTTTTAATTCTATTCATTACCTGTTTCAATTTAGTTAACTTATTGAGTCCCCTGACATTCCAGCTTGTAAATCCCAAGTCAGACAATTATTATTATTATTATTATTTATTTTAAATACAATGAGGTAGGTGACCATGTCCATGACAGAAAATAAATAAATAAAATGAGTAACAATATTAAGAACTAAACCAGACATATAGGAACACTTAAAGTGTCCACCAAATATGGTAGTAGCAGCTCTGCATATAATCAAAATAAACTAGGAAGTGCAAAACGTATGTAAATATAACATAGGAAAACCCATGTTAAACTGCAGTGCACCTACATTATTGTCCGTATCAGTCCTGCCATAGTTACCCGTACTCCTCGGCCATTTAGAAGTTTAGAAGTTTAGGAGGAAGTACTCAGCTTCTTCTGGTGTGGAGAAAAGAACTATTTTCCCATTCTGTAGAACTATCATCTTGCAGGGATGTAGGTTGAATCCCCGGAAAGTTCCAGCGTCAATGAACTTTTTCCTCACTGCGTTGAATGAGCTCCGTGCTTTCATAGTTCCCGCTGATAGGTCTTGGACAAAGAAGATCTTGTGACCGTCATGGGTGGGTGAGCGTTGTTTAGATGTGTTGAAGCCTAGGTGTCTCCTATGCGGCCTTCAGCCTCCATGAGCCGCTTAGCATTGACAGTGATATCCTGTTGACACAGCATCAACAGAGCTGTTCATCTCAGTTATGCGTCTCTCCACGTTGTCGAGTGTTGCCCCAAAGCCATCAAGAGTACTTATCTTGGTGTTAATCGCGGTGATAGTCGTGCGGAGTGACTGTAGCTCTCTTAACACCATAGCTAAGTCAGTCTCATGGTTAGCATCATCGGCTACCGCAGTAGTCGTCTTTGTAGTTTTAGGTCTCAGAGAACTGTGTGCTCTGGAGCCATTCTCACAGTTTGAGAAGTGTTGTTTGTTTAGACATCTTTTGGAGCTAATTAGCAGCGTTAATGAGCGTTAATAACTAGGACTTTGTAAACTTTTAGCAGAGTTGTGAGGAGCACTCGCTCTAAGCTGCCATCTTGGTCTGCGGCTCGACAGCGCCCCCTAAATCACAATATTTAATAAATCAATGAATTTCAGTCAAATATCTAAAATTATAAATTCTAGGCGTCAGGGAACCAAGAATGTGTTCACACCAGAAATAAAATGCACACGCACACAGTTGTCAATAATACTTACAGGTTATTTATTGACTAAGCAAGGGTAGTAAGCAGTCAATGCAAGAATAGGGATTATAGAGTGGAAATATTCATAAAGAAAGGATAATAACACGATTACTAATGTCACAGCAGTGATAAATGAGATGGTCTAAATGTCTAAATGGTATTTAGATTACTATATTAACCTATTGAATATAAAAATGGAAATGTGGAATTTGGACCGTAGTCAGGAATAAGCTCTATATCTTTCACCAGCCTGATATAATCAGAGATGGTTTTAGCCTACTTTTCAGAAGATGGACCGTTAGCTTTCCGTGGTTCGGGAATTTTGGCAGAGTGCAGCAGGATGCTATCTCGTTGGACTCCGATGTTCCTGTCCAGTAGCTACGGGGTCTGTCAACTGGCCTGCGTGGCTGCTGTTCCGAAGGGGTCTTCTGGAGGCGTTGTTGGACACAGGCTGGGATGATGAGCTGGCGCTGGTTAATTAGTTATTGTTATAATAACTTCGGGTCGGCTGGCCAGGCGAGGTCTAAGCTAATCAAACTTAACTAATTTGATCAAAAAAGTCAAAACGGAGCTCTTGAATTCGGCTTGAATTTTCAAGAGAAAATATCTTCCTTTAAAGACGTGATGAATTTTTGAATTACTATAATGAGTTTATCAGGACTAGTAATTCGTAAAACTTGGTTAAAGCAAAAATAAAAATAAGATAAAAGTAAAAGTCGACTTAGAAAAATTAAACTGAGTATAAACGCAAGAAGAGCATAACATAACAAAACAATAAGAGAGCAAGGTATAACAGAGTAATGTAAAAAGAGAATAACGTAAAAGAGAGCAAGCAGCTTGGGAAGCAGCTGTTTTGTAGGTTGTTGGAATCTGAGCTATCTCTACTTGCTAAATCTTACACTATGTGTGAGCTCAGTCCGCGTGTTCGTTTAATGAAGAAATAGGAAAAGATATTCGGTCTCAACACGCTATTTTATTTAGCAGTAAATGAATAAAGCGTACAGAGCTCTGGGTCGTAGCTTCCTATCCCTGACGAACTACACTGTCTGTCAGTTCACAAAGTCTGACTTCCTCTGAAACTACAGAATCACAAGACATCCTGTATGTTTCATACATGTTTCCTTTGTTTCATATCTTCTTTACCTTCAGAGATAACTACTTCCTAATCATCATTATTGATTGACGCTCTGTTCTGTCTTTAAGGGTTACTTCTGCAACGTGATAACCATGTCTTACAAAAGGTCAACTGTCTTCAGTACTTTTACCCTGTCATCTTGGGCGTATTCATATTATATGACACACATAATGCTTTCAAACTGTCACACATAGCACCACATTATCATATGAAACAAACAATAAAGTAATTAATCCCATTATCTGATATTTTAGCATTTGTCAATTCATAGCATATATCTACAAGGTGAAGGCGGGCCTAATTTCGGGGTGCGTCTTTTTGTTTTCCCTCCTCCCCACTGAAGAAGGGGGGGGGGGGGGTTGAATCCCTGGCATAATTTTAATTATAAAGTAAAACCTAATTCTTTAATTTCTCATCACTGCTGTCACATTTGTACACGCTACAGACAATGCATCCTTCATTTTGGCACAGATATAACACGTGAATTAACATCCTATCAGAAGTGTTTGTTACGTCATGATACTTGTAAAATCTATTTAAACACGGAGAATACTTTCAGTAATGGCTATTGAAAGTCTTCTGTTCCCAATAAACGATTATACCACATTTAACTTAGCCTGTCTGACTCAGGTAATGATATTACACTTTTCTGAATTCCTGTTGGACTTTTAACAATAGTAGCACTTACAGAGAATTGGACTTTCAAGCATTGTTCACTTAGTATGAAAACACGTCATTCTCATCAGATAAAGGGGCAGTTTGAGGAGACCACTTTGTTTCTCTTTTGAGGCAATAAACTTAGCAAGATGTTCCGGCTACATCACAGATAGAAATAAAGAAGATCTCTCATTAAGACTGCTGACAGGTTTTCCGCAGAAGTTGTTTGTCCAAAAACGATGTGTGTTTTGGGCTGAGAGTTGGCACACCTCTCAGTACGTCATTTGTCTCTGTTGAAAAGCGCAGATTCATTTCCACTATCAACCTGTCTTTAACTGGATGGAAAGAGTACTTTTTCATGTCATCAGTGTTCTCTGTCTGTGTTCTCTCTATCGGGGCCTCCACAATAAAACCCTCCATGTTTCGAGTTTTCTGGGTCTGCCTTTTCTTGCGTGAAGTCTGTGTTGTGCCTGTGTTTGCACAGAGTCTCTGCTTGTTGTCGGATTTCTTTCCACTTAGTGTCTGTGCACTTTTCTGTGAGAGCGTTAAGTACAGACTGGGCCAAATCATCTGCTGCAAGGAGGTGGAGTTCTGCCATTACAGCAAATATATCATTTTGAATATCATGGTGAGTGTATTTGGCGTTTGATGGGTTAATAGCTAACTTCCTGTCCACTGTTGGATCAAACTTAGCAATGACATGCAGCAGCTCACGAAAGTTTCCCAAGTTGTGTGACTCCTCACCGTCTCTGTGGCCTCGCTGTGCAATCCCCTGGCAGGCTGTGAAGCTCAGGCTCTCCACCACAGCTTTCATGTATTTTCTGTTATCCATAACTAATGCAGAATGTCCCTTATCAAGCATGTTTGATATTTTAGATCCGCTTGTCTCTTTTTGCTTGAACTCACTCCATCCTTCCATAGCAAATTTGTGCCCCATACTTTCATGATGGCTCTTCAGAGATGCTGATGCTTTCCGCCAGTTGTTAAATCCGTTGTTGCTGGTAAATGCTGGCTGTAAATGAAATCCGTGCCTTCGTTTCAGAAAATGCCTACACACAAAACTAAATCTGCATCTTTGGCCACGCTGTATTCCAGCCATGAATACTGATCCATCCAACTTTTGTTAAAGGTTCTCTGCTGACTCCCAAATTGCTGTGTGGGCAATTTTGGGTGTGGGTATTTTTGAAGGACTGGCCGTCTTGGGCCCTCTTGAGGATGGTTGCTAATATCACTTGCAGCACAAACCGTAACGTTAGCATCCTCAATGGAAACCGCCGGCGGCGATTCTCCTTCGTCTTCAGCCTCCGGATTTTTCTTGTTCCTGGGGCTCTGTGACGACGAGCGGCGTGTCTGCACCTTCACAGTCTCGTTTCCCTTCGGGTTGTGACTCAGAACGTGGACGTTTAGGGTGCAAAAAACGATCCATTTTGGTGTATTTTATTTTGCTAAATTTCCAAACTCGCTATCAAAAACAAGCTGACATACGTTAAGGTCAAAGGTTCACCACGCGCTGCGCTCATCTGATCAAGAAGATCACCTGTTTGGGCCTCATGTTTTTTTAGATAAAAATATATATTCAAAATTATTATTTAATTCACATTTTTAAACAACATGAAAAAGACAATTCAAACATGACATTAAAATATAAATATAAAAAATCACAGACATTTCTTGGGGGTGCTGGGAGGGTGCTATGGCTATTACAGGGGGAGCTACAGGACCACCTAGCGCCTCCCTGGTGACGCCACTGATTACAAGATACGTTACGTGAGGTGAATGAGTTTTCTGAACACAGTTTAACTTTAGCGTAACTTAGATAGTAAACACAGATGAGCATGTATTTAAAGGATTAAACTACTAAAGGCTTTTAAAAGAACACCTACGTGAAAGTCACCATTTAACATGGTCACCAATGAAACTGAAAAACCGGCTCTGTGACTAACCCTGTAGCGCTTACTGACGGGGCAACTCTGTCCCCCCGTTCAGTGTTCGGACCTTTTGCACAGAACAGCGAGGCGGAAGTAGCAACCGGAGAGCAGCGACGAGAAATGACAGCAACATAGGCTCCTCCGTCTCAGTGGGGGGAGCTTAGCCCCCCGTGTGCATAAGAGAGTGAGACACAGGTGGAGCAGACTGTTGGCCGCCTCATATATAAATAATTAATAGGAAACACCGGTTTATTTTGAATTTTTAGGGTTGCTGAAATCAAATTTAAGAGGGTCTAAATTCAACCCTGGTTTTGAGGTAGGGGAGAACAGGGTTGGTTGTCACACAGGTTAGTTGTCACATTCTCATTCTCGCCCTAGAGGGCGCTGTTAAAAAGTTTTGGCACTGAAAGTTTCAGAATTTAGGTGAGATGTTACTTCAGAGATAATTTCGGGAGTAAACCACTTGTCACTGAGATGAGGGGAGTCGACGTTTAGTGTTTTTCATGTGAAAATGTAAATATCCAACTCTTCAGTGTTTCTCTTCTGGGCTTTTACACAATGAGTTTATAATAAAACAATTATTACCATTAAAAAGTATGAAGAGAGAGCGATAGTTAGGTAGGGTTTTTTCTTAGCTATGTTAAAATGTGGTTGTTGGCTTTTCTGGTAGCAAAAAATCCCAGTTGGGGATACTTGTCACATTCTCTTTGGAGTTTGTTGTCACATGTTGGCATATACATATATAGTGTGATATATCTAGTTCTTTCTTTTAAGATAACAAAATGACCAGGAACTTTGTCAGGAAGACAACAAAGAGCCAGACTCCTTCAGATGTAAAGAGAGGTGAAAATGCACAATATTGTCATATAAGTACAAAAAATGCACTTTTAGGAATGATTTGTTTTCTGTTTATGTTCTCTTGGTGCAGGAGATGTGTTAGGTTGTTGTATTTAAATGAAACTAATCATTTAAAAAAATGTTTATGTCTGTCAACATTTCTTATTTTTCTCCATTGAAATAACACAGGAACACCTAACCCCATAGTGTGTGACAACCATCCCCATGATGGGGACGGTTGTCACAAGTGCACAAGACATATTTGACGGCCCATATCTTTTGAACAGAATCAGCTGAAGAAGAGTAAGACCACTCCATTCCTACCTGACACTTTAAGCTTTCATTACAAATTAAAAGGGAATCTATTCAGTATATGGTTTATGAGGAATTCAAATTAAAGTATAAAGTGTGAGTATCAACCCTGTTCTCACCTATGTCATTGACAGGTGATGTAGATGAGAGTCTGAAAGCCTTTCACTCACACAGATGTGACTAAATGGGGCTGTGTCCTCTGGGGCACGAGGGTTGTAATACCTGAGAAATGGAGGAAGACCTTCATGATAGTTGTGGATGCATACTCCAAGTGGTTGGAAGTGTTCAAAATTCTTGTTCACACACTGTATGACTGGAGTAAATTGTGATGATGTACCGCTGATTATATTCACACCCACTTATCTTACTTTCGAAAAATGCATTGTTTGGTTTCACTGAATATGACATGAATCTCTGCTCACAGTTTTATTAATTTGTTTATTATTTTAACCAAATTTTATATTCACTGATCCAAATTCTTAAGCAAAAAAACAAATGTTCTGGAGCTGAAAGCAGCTGTATCAAACAATACATGCCTTCAATTTCTGAATGTACAAACAAAAAAGCTTTTAAGACGCACAACCATTTCAAGCTTTACAACATTTTCATTTAACTATTTATTTTCCTAACCTCTGTCTTTATTTTCTTCCATCAGTCCCCCTGGCATGTTGCTGACTTTTTTGTACTTAAGTTGTATACGCAAAGTACTTTATATTATTGCTGATTGTGTACCTGCAACAATGCTATTACATTTTTTAAAAAGTGCTGAAAATGTCCAGCATCACCTCATGAGCCACCACCACTGAACTAAGGAGGCTGTTGGTCTCCCGAAGCAACACAATTCACGTTGGAGGAGTTTAAAAGCTTCATTCTACAAGTTCTCTTGGCCATCCTGCCACAAAAGTCCTTGGAGAGAAGTACATACAAATATTCAAAGGTAGGATGAAAAAGCTTGTGAACACTGCACTTGATGTTTTACTGGAGCGGTATTGCACAAATTGTACTGCAGGTCAATTGTCACAAAGACATGTGCTACTACTGTCACCTATAACTGCCGCCTGGACTTTGTCTCCCCGGACACAACGTTCACTGTTGATAGGAAGCAATACTTTCCACCAACACCAATGTGTGTGAGGTTTTTTCTCTGTGGATGACTCAGTGTACTTGCAAAATACCACTGGAGGAGGAAAGAGATGCATTCCTGAAATGATAATTGAGCAAACAGGGTGTCCTACGAAGTCAAAGATAAGATACAGAAATCACCTACAGGAACATGGGCCTAAGCTGAGACTACGAGTCGCAGGTGATCAACTGGATCGGGACAGAGGCTACTCAATCACCAGCCCTAATACACCCGCTCAACCCAGTGCACTCCAAGAGGACATGTCAACATAGTCCATGGCATGCTGACAGTACAGAGACTTCAGCAGCAGGTTAGGGTCCATGCCGATCGTGTAGAGTTAGGAAACAATCAAAACCTCATGACTTTCAGCACACATTAACAGCAGGAAATCTAGCAAAATGGACTGTAGGGTCAAAATATGGATTTTTTCTGTTCTATTCTGTCACTGTTCTATAAAACAAAGACTGTTTGTTATGAGAGAATTGATACTTGGTTGTTTAAAATTTTTTCAAACGAGTTATGTTATACAGCCAGCTTGGTCATATCAGGAATAAGACACTTTTATTTTGAGTTATGACCTATGGTAACATATTACTGCCTTCATTTGTTCAGTTGTGCCACAGTTACCTGTCTACAAAAAGAATGTTTTGAAGCTTAGAAGCACATTTTTTAGTACACCACACCATACATTAATTTTTTTGTGGTGCCATCCATCCATCCATCCATCTTCTTGCCACTTTATCCGGGGGCGGGTCGCGGGGGCAGCAGCCTAAGCAGGGAAACCCAGACTTCCCTCTCCCCAGCCACTTCGTCCAGCTCTTCCCGGGGGATCCCGAGGCGTTCCCAGGCCAGACGAGAGACATAGTCTCTCCAGCGTGTCCTGGGTCTTCCCCGGGGTCTCCTACCGGTGGGACGTGCCCTGAACACCTCACCCGGGAGGCGTCCAGGAGGCATCCTAACTAGATGCCCGAGCCACCTCATCTGGCTCTTCTCAACGCAGAGGAGCAGCGGGTCTACTCCGAGCTCCTCCCGGATGACCGAGCTCCTCACCCTATCTCTAAGGGAGAGCCCAGCCACCCTACAGAGGAAGCTCATTTCGGCCGCTTGTACCCGCGATCTTGTTCTTTCGGTCACTACCCAAAGCTCATGACCATAGGTGAGGGTAGGAACGAAGATCGACTGGTAAATCGAGAGCTTTGCCTTTCGGCTCAGCTCCCTCTTCACCACGACGGATCTGTGCAGAGCACCACCCCCCAAATAAAACGTAGTAAATGTATTTTCTATATTTGGAGCTGCACACCCCACTCTCATGTTCTCTCCCTGATATGCTTCTTGTTTCCGCCGCTGGACACAAACAATCACCTCTAAGCTCTCTCACTGAGCTTTTAAGGTGCAATAGATTGCAATCGAAAGTTTGTTCAGAGTCCAATCTGAAAGTGTGCACCTGCCTAGGAAAACAGGAACAGCTGTAGCAAACTTATACTTTTATGTCAAGTCTCTGAATTTCATAAGAATCTACTGAGGACCTTCAGATAAGCACACTTTTAAAGAGAAGAGTAGGAAAGTAGAGAAGGCTAGTATGCATGCTCACAAAGAATTTGATCAGGCACCAAACATCTAAATAGAAATGGCAACTACAGAATTATTACAGCACGGTTCACAACATAAATACTACATACCACATCAGGTATATGAATATTCAAGTAGTGAACTTGCTGGTCTAGCCCACAAGTTCATGCTCAGCCTATAGACTTTGCATTGTGATGATGTCACGGATTGTTAAAGGGTGACATGGGAAAAGTAATTCCTCATTAAGGGTATTGTAATAGCACTTTTGCAAAAACTTTAAAAAAAGAAAAACAAAGACATGCTACATTGACTGTAGGAGGTTATTCTAATTAAGATAGGTAAGTTACAGCAGTACAAGAAACAGCCTAAATATTTAAATAAACCAACATAGGCCAAATTAAATGGGCCATTTTACTGAATTGGTACAAAGTCAGGGTTGGAAATATCTTGAAATAAATGTGTGTTTTCCCCAAAACTTTGCATGTATGCAAATTATTAATATCCAGGGTTCACATTTCTAGTGATTGTACAGTTAATTCTCATATTGTATTTTCAGACAGTTTGGCAACATTTTTCCTCTCCCAAAATGTGTCACTACTGAAACACACAACATATAGAAATGGTTATATTGATCTATTCAATTTTTGGTTAACATTTATGTTGTATATTTAAATTTTTTGCAATTTTATTAAAACGTGTTCAGAGGTAAAACAATAACAATTACAATTGTTTTTAATTCATTGTATTTTGAATGTAATCTTTCTTTGTTAAGGACATAAACTTGATCATCTTAAATTCAAACTTAAGGATCCATTAGTTTTTAACATATATTAAACCAAACACTATTCATAACATTTTAGATGATGACAATATATTTTACCTTTGACAAACCATCCCATGTGTCAGTTGTGACTGCACATTTTCACTACAGAAAATGTTATATTAATAAGAATGATTAAAAGTACTCATAAATACTCCTAGTACTCATAAATGTTCCACATATACATACTGTACATCATCTGACAGTAAATATCTCAAAAGAACATGTCATTATACTTAGATTTCTGTTTACTCACTGATGAGCTATTGGATAGTCTTGAGGAGAGGTATCTCCCAAGCATTGATTTCTCTACAATGTAGACTGTTTCAGAATCCCTTTTAGTTTTATTTATCAGTAGACTGACAGGAAACATGGGCGAGTGGGGGGTGTGACATGCAGCAAAGGACCTCCGATCGGGATTCGAACCGGGGTCGGCTGCATATATGGCATACGCTCTAACCACTCGACCAGCGCGCCCTTTCAGTTTTATTTTTAACAGAATATCTATAATAGGGTTATTTAGTGTAAAAATGGTATCAGACAAAATAGATTCCAAACTAAATGGCTCTGCAGGTTTTTGTTCTGACCAGTCAAGAGCACACAATTTGACCAATCAACTGTCTGAAGACTGAGATCAGTTGATTGAGTTAAGCCTGGTGTGCTGCTGCAGCCACATAATACTAGTTTGGACACCTCTCGCCTAAATGAAGAAATACATGAAGGAACAAATTTGACCTCCATGCCACTGTTTCATGTTCTAACTTCCTAACTGATTGGCCATTTCTACATCTGTGAAATATCTTTCTTCTTAAGTATTCTTGGTCCTTCACTGGTTCAGCCCTCAACCTTTGCCTGTTTTCTCTCAGCCTCTCTGCTCCAGATTTTCCATTTTTGTTTTGGTATTTTTACTTTATCTTGCTGTGTAAGTTAACCGTAGAAATGATCATAACTGACACATTTTAACACCATCCAAACACACGTGACGCAATTGAGCATCAGAGACAAAAGTTTGAATGCTTAGTTTTTCTATTGGAGTGTCCTAACTGGCTAAAATCAGTCTCAGCCCATACAGTATAATATACACCATTTTGGTAGTGACATAAAAATGTGGGACATCTTTTACATTAAATTTCATGAATTACTAATTAAATGTAAAATAAATGTATTTTTTTAACTTTACTTTCAAAAATATTGTTTGAGAAAGAACAATGGTAAAATAGGCAAAAATGATTTCAGTATCATTTTCACTCATTGAAATCTAGGGGTCAGGGTTGGGGACAGCCACCTCCCAATTGAAAGTACCCTACAAGCTTACTGCTATCTCAAATATTATTTTGGGTTTCAATACATGCAGGACACATGTATACTAAATATCTTAGTTTTTTGGTTGGGGGACAGCAGTTTGCACCAATTCAGTAGAATGGCCCATACACTATACAATTCATAAGCTGTACACTCGTGATTTGTATTCTTGTATATTTGATCTGATGCCTTTGTTTTAATGTATTTTGATTTGATCTGATTGTGAAGCACTTTGAGACTGTTGTCTGTGAAAAGTGTAATTATAAATAAATGTTGCTTTACTTAGATTCCAGGCCTCTGTTGACAACTTTTGATGACATATGTACAAACAGTATTTCTGTATTTATTTATATATTTCCATCTGTTCCTGTACTCTGCTCATCAGGATGGCCAGCTGACACTTGCTGAGATCCTTAACAAGATGGACTACATCAAGACCAGCACCATAACCGACTATGGAGCCATGATGGTTGATGACCACGATGAACTGTGAAAAATGTACTACAGCACAGAAGATAGGAATGTTTTTCATGATGCAAGGTAGCCTAGATTCAAATGAATCAATTAAATTCAAGTAGAAAAGTGAATTATGAATTGGCCAACGATAGCAGCTCACTTTCAAAACCTGCTGAGGTCTGGCCTTACAGGTTACATGTTCAGAGATGCACTGACTAGTTTGTCTGACACTGCACGTGATTAAGAAAAATAATAAAAACAGCCAGCTGCTGGTCGCTACAGGTGCACAGACTCCAAACTTGCTTGAAGTGACCCATAATAGCAAACATTACTCAAATCATCTACTTTAACTGTTTAACAGGGCCTGTTGTCAAAATAAGATTACATTAATCCCAAAACTATATCTGTTTATCATTTGAAGGAGCCTATCCAAGCTCACAAGAGCTGGGGTTACAATACTGCACAGGTCTGGCGCACGTCTAGGTCTAGTGGTTAAGGCGCATACCACATATGCAACGGGACCCCGGTTTGAATCCCGGCTGAAGGACCCCCCCCCCCCCCCCCCCCGGTGATTTCCTGTCTCTCTACTGCTAATAAAGGTGTCAATGCCAGAAAAATAAGGTCATCCAGCTCTTTAATGCATGCTTGGAATTCAGTTAACTGCCTGGATTCATCTGGCTTCATCTGCATTACAATGAAAATGTGTTTTTCCAAATAATATTACCTTCAGGAAGCATATATAAAGTGAACAGTTTTGGCCAAAGCACTGAACCCTGAGGAATTTGATGTCTAATTTTTGCATGCACAGAAGATTCATGCATGTTCAAACTGAAATCGATCTGATAAATAGGACCAGCTTAATGCAATTCCTCTAATGCCTTTTAAATATTCCAGTCTCTGTAATAGGAGACTGGAATCATTGGCATTAAATTGGCATGCTACATATTGTGCTACATTGTGCATTTCTCAAAAAGTCAAGAAGTGGCATTAGGGTAGCACAACTAGCTAGCAAAGCTCTGTAAATAGAGCTGCATTCCCACATACAAGGAACCTCTCTAACAACTGTCTTTAGGAATGAAGGAAGATTTCACCCAGTGCAGCAGTGTGGCTTATTGGCTTGTTTTTATTTTAATTAAAAATACAAAGTTTTATTTTTGGAGATCTAACCAATTTCAATATTTCGTACTTTATACATAACACATTTTCCAAACATACCATTCTCTTATGTAGAGCTTTAAAAAGAACGCAGTCATGATGCAAAATCTATCAGGTACAGCAGGTTTGCATCTTGATAGAGGGTTGAGGTTGATTTTTATGGACTTTTTTTCTTCTTCAGTATTCAGTGTCCATAAGGCTCTGCTTTGCTGAGTGAAAGAAATAATGATCTTTTATATAAACACAGTCAGTAAAGATGTCATCACCTTTTAAAAACAATGGAGAAATAACATTTCCAATTTATTCAGGAGGAAACCACTTCACATGACTGACAAAACATCGATTATGGACTGTGGCAAAAAAAACAAAAAACAAAGAGCATTGAAATAGGTGAAAGAATCTGTTACAACATGGAATCATTGTGACAACACAGCAATCCTCAGATCTTCTGTTGTCTCACACTTGCATCACTGGACGAGCCTCTTTGGCACGGAGGTCAACCCCAGAAGCAGCGAAGCCAGTCCCACCCTGTCAGAACACAGAACCATTTTATCACTATGTGACAAAGGCGAAGTGTACAAATACCGTTTGGAGAATTTCACATTTGGGAAACATCAGTAAACCCTGTATTAGCATTAGTGAAGGACAGCACTTTTTGTGAAACCAATGGCACACACAGATATTAGTCATTATTAATTTCTGAAAAGATTGTTAAAATTTAAATCAGTGAGATTAGACTGTTTTATATGCAAAAATAACACTGATGAAGCTTTGGTTAAAGTTTCAAAAGATTTCCCTTGCTTTGCCTTTATCCCACTACAATGTTGTATTTCTCTCACTTTTGCTTTCTCATGCTGTCAAAATCAAGCCACAATGACTTCCATGGTATCCAGGGATACTCATCCAAAGGCTTTTATCAACCTTCTGCTGGCTCTGCTCCAACACCACAAGCATGACCCTGTCCCATCTCTTATCTTCATATGGGCTTACACTTTACAAAGATTCTTCACATCAATTGAGCGGAATCACAGAAACTCTTGCAGTCGTTAACATCCGTACATATTGTTATACACTTCCACTTGATACCTCCTTATTGTTAATTTTGGGAACTACACAGCTACCTCAGGAAATGAAAAAGAAGACCTATAATTGGTCAGATAGTCCTTTTATTTAGTTTGATTGAGCGGCATCCTATGTAGCTCTTATAATACATCCATGGTTGCAATAAATGCACAAATAGTGCAAACAGTCCATTTACTGCCACCGCTACTGTGTTGCGTATACAGTTCATCACTGGTGTGTTGATTTTGTAGGAAGCATGTTGCTTTCTGCGGTCAGACACTCAGCTCTCAGTCTGCATTAATAGAGCAGCTACCTCTGTTCAAGATGATAGTTTAGCATCAACACACCGTCCTTGGAGGCAGGGGTTTGTGTGGCCCCCTTGCATTATCAGTTAAAATGTTAACGGTAATTGAATAATGATATCCCTACTTTATAGAATATATATCTCTGTACTATTTGGCTTGCATTTTATACCCATATACAGTACAATATATTCCTGTATTTATCCTTTATTTTTTAATCACAACATTATGCAAATGAGGCAAACTCATTAAACATCAGGCAATTTCAGGTGTGCAGTCTTCCCTTAACTCTATGTGTATAATAATTGGTTAATAAGAATAAAGTATGTACTGAAAAGTTATTTAGATGGTTGATTATTTGAAAGAGTAAAAACTGAGACAATGCTCTATAATACAGTGTTGGACCCAACTCTGCTGTTATGACTGTGTGCCTTGAACTGATGTTCTCCTTATATTACTTGTGTAGCAGTAAGACTACACTTATTCTAGTGCATTAAGACCATCCTTTATAATGCCAAAATTGAAAATGTAAATGTTAAGGCTGATATTTTAAGGGGGGGGTTTTACTTCTTTTTGTATGTAAAATCTGATCTGGTATGTTGATAATTGTATTTCCTTCTTTAACATATTAAACTAAAACATCACAATTTGCCCCTATACATTTTACAGTAAAGTGTACTTTACCTCTACTTTTCAGTTACATATGACCGCTGGAGTACTACACCACCCAGGTAAAACAAACATCCAGAGGAAACACTGCCTTTACACATAAGTACACACTTACCCTCTGCAGTGGTATGATGTCTTTGTCGGAAAGTTTGTCTCCAGTAACAGGATCAATCATGTCCTTCTTGATCAATTTCTCTACACACTCCTGTGTCACAACGATACCCCTGAACACAGGACAGTGTGTCAGTTATCCTCTGAGAGTGCTCACAGAGATCACCTTACAACTGAATGGAAGAGTGGATATGACACACTGGTATTTTAGTACTCACGATTGTCGTAGAACAGTGCAGGGGACACTGTTGCCAAGGACATCTCTGGTTACTGCACATACATACCTGTCCTGGAGAGAGGAGACAGGATAGTACAGACTAAGAATGCATCTCTCCACAACTCACAGAAGAAGATTTGAGCTTTGATGATGTGGAAAGTAGCTGGTGATATTCTGTATCTACTGTCAAAAGTTCCATTTAAAGATGAACTGAAGACTTTTTCAAGCACATTCTCTTGTTCCAGCTTCTCAGATGTGATGGTTTGCTGGCATCTTTACATCACCACAGTGCTAAATATATTGGATTTCAGACTGCTGGTCAGACAAAACACGGCATATTTTGCAAACTGATGGGCATATCCATATATTTAACATATATATATTTAACATATATACTTTACACTCCCCCCCCCATTTTACATTTCGGTTCTGCTTATCGGTTTAATCCCGAGAAAGGGAATTCCAATCAAAACCATTTCCCTACTCCCAGGAAATTTAATGACAGGAACAAGCAAAAAAATATTATTATTTAAAAATAAAAAACAAGGAACATTGGTGAAATATATTCACTAAAACATGGACAGTTTACTCTCATAAAACAGGTACATGTGCAGTAGCGGTTCCTCATATGGGAGAATTGGGCAAGCACCCAGGGCGGCATTTTGTTATGACTCATGGGGGGGGGGCGGCACGAGCTCTTAAAACGAGCTCTTAAAAAAAAAGATCCTGGTGCACAGGTGGTCGAGTGCGTATATGCAGTGGCCCCCGGTTCGATATATGTATATAGTGTATATTTATGGATTTATTTATTTTATTTAAAGGTTTAATGCACATTAATAAAACATTTTAACAAATGTTAACACACCAGAATGAGCCAAAAGGCTATTTTATATCTGCTGTCCCTGGACTGATGTTGAGTAGTGACAATAAAAGAATATAAAAACCCTAAAAGAAAAAACAGTCCTTGTGATTCTTTAAGTTCTGATAACTTATACAGTGATAGTTTGTGCAGAATTGTGTTCATTGTCTTGTAGAAATGTTGGAGGTGGTGATTGTGCACTTTAAATAGTCTGTTTCCTGTTCTAAATGCAATAGTGTAATAACTGGATTTTCCATTGTTCTGATGAAGGATTTGTGCAATTGAGAAATATCATTCTCATTTCATTTCTATTATATTATTCTTTTTTTCCACAGAGCTTGTACATTTCTTTATATTTAACATATATTTTTAGATGTCCTTGTGGACATACAGTATATATATTAAACAAAATTCCTGGGTGGGGGGGGGGGGGGTCTCGCCCAGGGCATCATTCAAGCTAGAACCGCCACTGTACACGTGTGTGTTCGCGTGCTGTGTGTCGGTAAAACACAACACAGCCAAATTGTTAATTGCAGTGTTTGTATCTCTAAAAGTAGAATGGGAGGCAGAGCCTTCAGTCATCAGGCTGCTCTCCTGTGGAACCATCTTCCAGATTCGGTCTGGGGGGCATTATTTCAATACTTATTTAATTAAAATTATTTTAATATGTATTTAATTAAAATGGTAATAATTTATTTTGTATATTGCAATAGGTGTTTTTATTTTCAAGAATGTAATAATTAAATTGGCTTACAGCACATAAGCAACATCACCAGGGCTAATTTATATTTAACCTGCAGCTCCCTGGTGGCTTATGTCCATCATAATTGCATGATATGAGACTTTAGAGGGTCGGAAGCATGGCCACTGTTCTTGATATTTACTCAAAAACTTCTGGGGGACATGGACCCTCTTCTGTTTGTCAGGTCTGCTGCCCTGTCCCTCCCTGTCTTTGTCTTCCTCATCTGCCATGATAGCGGCAGAGCGGTAGAGTTGCTGCAAACGATTTGTTGGCTACGTGTTTAAACTGTATAAATAATCACATTCCTCCTTATATACAGGCCTACTCTATCTGCAATGGATATACACACACACACACACACACACACACACACACACACACACACACACACACACACACACACACACACACACACACACACACACACACACACACACACACACACACACACACACACACACACACACACACACACACACACACACACACACACACACACACACACGGCAGGAGGCAGGGAGGAGGGGGAGCAGGGATGTTACGCTATACGTTCGGTAGGCTCGTTATTCTCCGTTACTCTACAATGATTGGTTGAAACTGCTTCACCACGCTGCTGCATCGTGCTGTCAGACATGAGTACTGCACGTGGACATTTCCCACAGAACTCACATGTCCGCAGCTTTTTTCGTAGTTTAGAGAGGCGAGTCGTACCAGCGTATTTAGATGTCAAATTGCGTACCTGCTACAGGTTGGCAGGTCTGCTATAGGCCTACACTGATGGGGGACCTTCCATAATGCACTGAGCTTCTCTCTCCTCCCTTTCTGTTCATATCCATTTACTATTTATGCATTTCACTATCTTAACTTTTCCCCATAGTGTTTCTGCTCTCCTGCTTCACAGGTGGATGCAGAAGCCCAGGGCCATGGACATCCAGGTCCTGATAGATGATCATGCGTGCATGCTGTTTTTATCAAGTTATACTCCTATTTTTTTTTTTTGGAACGGTTCACAAAGTCCACGGTTCGGTTCATATCACAGTTTTGGGGTCACAGTTTTCGGTTCGATTCGGGTTGTTCTTTTCTGAGGGGGGTTTTACACTTCATTTCTCATATTTCTAGACTGGATGACGTCATCAAGGCAAGAGTGCAATACAGATTAATTTAAAAAAAATCCGTAGTAGTTTAACTGTAACCAACAGTCATGTATCTAGGAAACTTATATATTAGTGCCTCAGATTACACACACTGACAGCTGAACATAGGCGGGGGTCTGGGATTCCCACCTGACCGGCCCTAAGTGACGAAGGAAAAGATTATTACACTATAAAGAGTTGTCACATGAAAACCATCGTGCATGCATGCTCCATAATACATTCATTAGTTTGATGAAGTTACTAGAAAAATGTCCCGTGCTTTTTTGCATCAGTTTTTTAATATGCACACGCCTGTGGCATGTGGAATGATGATAATAATAATAATAATAATAATAATAATAAAAATAATAATATTAATAATAATAATCTCCGTAGGAGATCAAGGTCACACGTCAACATAAAATGGGACATTTATTCGTAACCGATCAACCACTGTGCTATTGGAGGCTCTCTCAGGTCAGTAGCTGCAGGTGTTGTACTGTTGGAAAGCTTGGCACGGAGCAAAAGCCTCCATCCTCCATAGGTCCCACATATAATAATGTAATGCCTCCACGTCGTGCCAAATGAAACTTCACTTCACTTTCTATGCCTGTCTCTCCTCCCACCTTCTCCCTCTCTCGGCCTTTCCTCCTTTCTCTCCCTCTTTTTGTCTCTCTCTCCTCCTCTCTCTCTCAACCCTAACCGGTTAATGGCCACCTACTTAGAGCCTGGTTCTGCCTGAGGTTTCTTCCAATTAAAGGGAAGTTTTCCCTTGCCACTGTGTGCAAGGTGTGCTTGCTCATGCAGGAATGTTGGGTGTCTTTAAATTAAATTAAAGAATACAGTCTAGACCTGCTCTATGTGTTAAGTGCCTTCAGATAACTTTTGTTGTGATTTGGCGCTATATAAATAAAGATTGAATGATAAAGATCAATTGATATGATGATTGCAAGCGCTGCCAAGCAAGATGCCAAATTGCTCATAAGGAGAAACTGCTGTCACAGCCATCATGAGCAATTTAGGGTTCAGTGTTTTGCCCACTGACTGGAGGAGCCAGGAATCGAACCGCTGATCTTCCAATTAGTGGACAACCTGCTCTACTTCCTGGGCCACAGCTGTTTGCTGTTTAATACGTTGGCTTTTGTCTGGGCAATTTGTGAATAGATGTGACAGACAGGAGCTTTGTTATTTCAAAGCAAGTCATCACCTTGTTTTTTATTTTTAAATGTATTGCTTACTTTCCTTTTGTATCAAACACAACCGTCAGATGAGTGAGTGCATCCTTTTTGGGGAACTATTACACATTCACTCGCTTATGTTCACAGTCACTGTTCACATATAAACTTAGATCGCCAACATTGATCCTTGTCTTTTTGGTGGAATCTGTATTACAACATCATCTGTAAAAGAGTAGTTGAGTTTTAAGAGATCCAGTTCAACACTCCATTTGGTGTGAGTGTAAGTATAAGACAGACAGAAGTTCACAAATGCTACCTGCAAGGCTAAGCCCTGCAAACTGCACTGATACACTCTATGAAGTCTATATTTTATATTCGTGTGTGACAAGAGATGGAAAAGTCATGTGATTGACTGCTCTGACAAATAAAAAAATGATTCTCACAGAGAAAGCAGGTGTAAACTGACCTGGCGGGTGAGCAGGGCCACTCTGTCCAGGCTTGGGTCCAGTGGGGTGAAGCGCACTGTGATAAACTCATTCATCTTAATGGGACGTCCTGACATGGGACATAACACAGCCTTACTCTGTCAGACATTAGGAAAGGAGAGAAAAAGGGAAGTGATGAAAAAAGTGATGTCTGCCCATAATTTCAGTTTGGAAGGCAACAAATACTCAGTGACAGCCAAAACAGGATTTGATCTTTGGATTCAGGGTCAACGTGCCTTGAATTTTAAAATAGTGTCACCATGAAACCAGCAGATATACAAAGCAAACAAAAAATATCATGACATCAACATTGAAAGCAAATAGGCACATAGCAGCAACTCCAAAACAAACATGCACTGTCATGCAAATGATGAGACTCTAAAGGCCCACTAAAAGCTTCAAGGATCATCATGATGTAATATATCAGCAGGAACAGCTGGACTCACAGTCCACTCTGTGTCAAATTCTACAAACCATGCCAACCCGCTGTATGTGTGCAATTTATTCAACTCCTCTATGTGTGTAATTGTTATTTTTATGTATTAATTTTAATCTTTAGAGCATTGCATACAGTAAAGTCATTGCCAGTAGTTGCTTTGGATACGAAAATATATATATATATAGTACAGTCTTAGCATTATCAATACACATATATATATACATATATATACACATATATACATATACATACATACATATACATATATATATACACATATATATACATATATATATACATATATATATATATATATATATATATATATATATATAAATGATAATTTTTTAATAAACGACAACGAAATAAAAACTAAAATGAACAATGCAAAACTAACTAAAACTAAACTGAATTATAGTTAAAATCAACTTAGTTTTTGTTGTCGTTTAGTTTTCTCTCTTTTTAATGTCCTGTTCAGTTTGACTTTTTCTAATACCTGGAAAACTACAACTAAATAAAAACTCAACTAAAACTACTTAATCAATTGTTAAACTAACTAAAACTAAAAAAACAACAACTGAATACATTTAAAAACTATATTAACCCTGCTATTAACATGAGCTCTAGGTTGCAGGACTTTTTATGATCATCTACTGAGCAATAGTAGAGATGTTTAGATTGGATTCAAAGTTTTGGACAGATAGAAGGACACACAAACTTTCTGACAGATGACATCGCCAACAGTTCAATCCCTTCTTATAAACATTGAAAGTCATGTAACCAAGAATAAGCAACAACAATATTTGTCAAAACGCTACCACGACCTGACATGGCAGGAGAAGACACTCACTGGTTTCTTGATCAGGGTGGGCTTGGCCTCTGGTGTCAGACAGGGAATCCAGAAACTGGGCAGGCTCTGGCTGGACTGGGCAGCAGAACTGGTTCCAGCACTGGAGGTTTCTGCTGAGCTGCTGTCTGTCCTGCTCTTTTCACTTCCTTTGCTCTGCCCTGAAGAGAAAAACTGATGTTCTTTACAATATTTACAGTCTTATTTAAGGTCATAAACTGTCTGCATGAGAAATGTAGTTTTGGGATTGAATGAATTGAGACTAGATGAAGACATGGCTGTATTTCAATTACAACAGATAATTAAGTGCTTTGCTTAGGACCCTATGATTTCCGCGATCACGGAATGGTGGACGGAATCACGGAATTGGCCGATTAAAACGGAATTTATTTTTAACGCGGAATTTGACATAATTTGACTGAAATGCTGTTTTCGTGTGGAAGAGGAACGTGTCTGGGGAAAACTGCACGGAGGAAAGCAAATCTGGGTGGCACAACAATCCCCCTCCACACTGAGCCCATCCCCCTTCAAAACAATGTAAGCACGGCAAAGCGGCTGGCCACGGCTCTGTGTTCGTCGGCGAAAAAACTTTGAAACTCGACACTATTACTGTACTGTACGGTATTAAGTAATGTGTTGTTTGTCACCTCAATAAATTTAAGTTAATTTCTATTTAATTTGTGTACATTTTAGTCATTTACATTAAAAACACACTGTTTTTGTTAGTAAAATAAGAATAAAAAGGTTAAAAAAAAACAGGATTCCCAAAAATTAAAACGGAAAAACGGAATTTGGGAAAAAATAAAACGGATTTTATGGGGCCCTATTTGCTCAGAGGCACCACCACTGTCATATTTATTTTCATCTAAGTGATAAACACACTACGAGGTGCTGCTATTTTGACAACGTCCTGTCTAACAGACTGTCTTTCTAGAGACTTCTTTAAATAAAGATTTGTTTCAATTTAATCAAACTGAACTTTTTGAAAAAGGTCTCTACTGTGGATAAATGGTAAAGTGCCAGCAGCATGATTTAGTGTAGCACAAAGATGGATCTTTAGAAAGTCATTTGATCACAGGAGTTACTGTTATCAGGTAGCTTTTATGACCGGTCATCACATTTTATACTCATACGTTAGACATTGTTGTTGACATCATGTAAACAGCTTTTTCAAAATTAGCCAGCTTAGTGTGGACACTGTCTTCAATATATTGTACATGACCTCTATCTCAGTGAACTAAGCGTAATGCCACAGACACATACCAGAGGTGAATGGGTTGATGGGTTTGGAAACGATGCTGTTCTCCCTGGTTTTGAACTTCTCCACTCTCTCTCTTTCCTCTGACTTGGACTCAAGCTGGCTGTTACTCTTCTGTGCTTGCTTCTGCTTCTCATATGCCTAAGAATGAAATGATTCCAAAGTTAGAATTAGAGGACATCTCAATACTCTGAACTTAAAGTCAAAATAGAGAATTTCCTTTTAACTTTTAAGAGAATTCCTCTGAAACATGCCACATGAAGTTTATTTACATTACAGAACATTATTTATGTTCTATGTAAGCACACATTTACATGTGTTTCAGGAACATAACCATTAAAAGAGTGAAGTCAGTTGATATTTATCAGTAAGCTGACAAACCACTGAGAACAAAGACTGACAGAGGAGCAGGGCTTACCTTCATTTTTTTGGCAATTTCTGTCTTCTGGTGCAGAATGTATTCAAGAATGGCCTGTTTTTCATACAAGTATCCATCAGGACTGAGGACAGTAAAACAAACAAGAAACGTAATGCTTACACGTAATAATAATAATTAATGTATTATTAACTTTATTTGTACAGCACTTTTCTTAAAATAATGTTTACAAAGTACTTTACATACACTAAAAACCCAAGGAGACAGTGATGTTAAATGACCACAATTAAATTAATAATAGAAAATTTAAATAAATCAGTAATAATATGTGTGTTGGGTATACATACGTCAGCACAGGATCCCGGCAGGGCTGCAGGGACAGGCAGCAGCAGTCAAAGTCTTTGATTGCATCTTTACCCAGTCGAATACTCTGTGTCCCGTAGCCAGAGGCCGCTGAGCAGAATGAAAGCAGCACAGGACATACTTACATGGTTTACTGGAAGATTACACTGTCTATACTAATGCTGTCCAAATTAGGTCTAAATGTGACATTTATTTATATGGAAGGTCAAAGGTTCTGTCTGAAATATAATTACATTGGAATTTCCATCTGCAATAAAACAGGTTATATAAGTGAAATCTGTAATGTTAAATGCATTTGGGAACATGATTGTTCTACAGTATGTTTGAATACTCCATTGACTGAAGTGTGTGTATATACAGTACTGTGCAACAGTTTTAGGCACTGAAAGCTTTGTCTTTAAAACAGCAGCAGTGTTCCTTGTTACACCTGTAAACAGTTGTTCACTGCTTGCTACAACGTTTGCACAGTACTGTATATGATTGTTTTATTTATTTTCATTTATTAGCCTTTTCATTTTTTTATGTTTCTCCTCCGTGTTAATTTAATGTTCTTTGTAATGTGTCTTATGCTGACACTGATGAAGGTCCACAAGCTGAAATGCATTAATCTCATAATAAAGTTGTTCTTTATACTCCAAGTGTTGCTGGAGTTTGGACCTCTTCATGTTAAATACATTTCTTATCTCATTTCGAATGATTACATTTTTTGTTTAAATATAATCTAAAATAAAAGTGTAAATGTTTAAAAGGATGACAAAATGATTCATGGTGTCACACTAAAACTGCCATTTAAGTTTCTGTGCAGAAAAATTCTGAGAACCATTTAATTCCTGACAAAACAGTCAAGCATCAAAGCAGGAACAGGGCGTCCTCATCTACGAGCAGCTGTGAAAAGACTTTTGACTAAACTAAAAAACTATAATAAAGCAACATATACACACTTCATTAGGTATACCTGTCCAAGTGCTCGTTAACACAAATATCTAATCAGCAAACCACATGGCAGCAACTCAAGACATAGTCAAAAGTAGGAATGTCAGTTTTGGTTAATGTTGCTTTCAATAACTTGACACCATTTAACTGGTAACTAACCAGTAAATTGTTAAGAAAAGAAGTCATGTAGCTTTCATTTGTGAAAGCTGTCCAACAGTTGTTGATCAGCTTGTCTGCCCTAACATGATTAGCTTGACTTTTCAGATGGCATAATGGACTTAAACTTTATGTAATAAAATTCTTTCAATCTTTTCTGTGGGGGAAATCTCTGAGGAATGTTTCCAGCACTTTATTTAATCTATGCCACAAATTATTTGAAAGCAAGGTGTGCCTACAAAAATGAGTGAGTTAGTGCATGTATTTGTGCAATTTTTGCACATATTTATGGTACTTTAAGAAAACTATGGGAAGAATTTGATCAATTAAGCATGGACGTCGTTAGGCCAATTTTGGGGGGGGCTTAAGCCTCCCTAAAATGTTCTAAAGCCCCCCCAAACCATTCAGGGTTTCCCACAGCACTTTCCAGCTTAGGCGGCCGCCTTAACTAACGTCTTCAAAAAATGTACAGCGATGTATATTAATGTTCAACCAACGTCTGCAGCGGTGTTACTGCAGGACGACTGGTCGAAACCGCTGTGTCCGACTGTCTGACTTCGACCCTGAACACACCTGTAGCTCTCTCTGTACCTCCTGCTAGCATAACACAGAGAAGCTAACAGTGATATTAAGTTTAAGGAAACAAACACAGACCGCTGGTTAAAACATAAATCTACATCATCTGAGGCAGAACCTGCTCAGAAAAAAACAACAGAGCCCGGAAAACTAATGCAAACAGCGCCATGTGATGTCAACATTAATTCTCAGACAGGTAACTGACATTACTAAAGTAACAAGTTTCAGGCTAACCGGCTGCGCGTTTTATCAGCTGATGTTACAAAACCTAAATATTAAGTCACTCAGATGTTTCTCATTCAACAGACCTGAAGAGAGAGAGTGAGGCATTCAACAAAAACGTGATGCTACTGACACTGAATATAACTACTTAACTGTATAATACTATATAACTTTTAATTACTATAAAATATAGTCCAGAGAATAACTTCACTACATAAGATACTCACTGGCCTAACCTGTGCAATCTAATTCAATCCAATGAAACAGCTCTAAATCTACATTTATGAAGCTTATACTACATTTTTTGACAAGAAGGTGAAAATTCTGCTTTATGTGTATTATTTAGTGATTGTGGTGTATTAGGGTGCAATGTAATGCACCCAAGTACACCATCACCACTTAGTATGACCTCAGTAATAAACAAAGTAGAATTATCACTTGTTTTGGCAATGTCAACAAAAGCTGAAAATGTATAAACTTCTAAAAAAAAAGGGCAGAATTTATAGCAGAGCTGTTGTATTGGATTGAATTATATTGCACAGGTGTTCCTAATGAAGTTGCAGATGACTGTAGTTCAGAGAATGAAACTACTAATTACTATATAATATAGTTCAGAGAATACCTTAAATTGAAGGAGAGTGACAGAATGTCTGACGCTTTGCATTGTGACTGATGAGCTTTTGCGTCCGTTCACAAAATGCTAAAAGATATCAGTATGTCAGAACATATCTCTGTCTAGCAATTAATGTTGATACATATCATTGCGCAAGTAAATTCGGGACCTTTTCTAGTGGGTAGGTGTAATACCTATGTATACTACACTACTGATGTGTGTTCGTCACATTTCACTATGCCATCTCTTAGCAGCTGGTTCTGGTATACTGTGAGCATGGCACATCGCTCATAGAGCTCTGTATATCTCAAAGATTTTATTTTTGTATAAGAAAAAAATTTGCAGCACGCACATTACTTTGGGGCTAAGCCCCCCTAAAATATAATCCTAGTGACGTCCCTGCAATTAAGTCTGAACTGTCATTGCATCTTAATGGAATTTGTTTTGTGTGTGTGTGTGTGTGTGTGTGTGTGTGTGTGTGTGTGTGTGTGTGTGGCTCTTGCAATTGGTACTGGTGGACTGTGTGACCTCTAACTTCATCACGTCATTTATTCGAGGGAACATCGAACACTACTTGGTCTGCTGTTTTAGAATGTGTAACCTGCCGTTCAAACCAGTGCTAGGTGTTTAACTAACGTGTCAGGTTTACAGCTACATGGTGTTACCTGTATCTTTCTTTTTCTCGTGGTATGTGTAGACTGCTCCAGCCGTGCAGTTCTTTCCATGGCGAGTCATTGTAGTTCACACAGATGTAACAAGTGAATCCAGCTGGAGGGACTGGAAGGAAAATAATGGTGTTAATGCAACCGTGATCATCGATGCTAACGTAGAAGCTAACACTAGAAGTAAACATACATTTATTCACTACGTGTTCAGTAAAGGTTAGATTTGAAAAAGAGATAAACGAACGGTGGCTGAAGACAATGGAGGTATTACCAGAGCTACGTAGAAGGTTATACAGTTATCATTTATAATCTTATAGTACATAAATGGTTTTTACCTCGTGAAAGAGTCTTGAAGTAGTATCAAATCAACAATGGTTATTCTTCTTCTGTTGATTTATATTGGCGGTTGGCAACCAGCTTTCAGGTGCATTTACCGCCACCTACTGGACTTGAGTGTGTATATAGGAATATATCCTATTTCCTATACCCATGTCCTTGTAAACATGTAATTAAAACAGCAAACCCTTTCTGTGATATACTCCCTAACAGATTCCCTAATGTCAAGCTTAGTTTTTCTTTTTCCAGCACTTGGATCAACTCCTGACGTTCCTCCCTGTACTTAATTCCCCCCTGTATGTATTTCCTCCTGTATCCTTACTCTCCCAATATTCCTGCCAGATTATATATATATGTGTTTTCTGATAATGGATTTGAGCCCGTCCATACAGTATTGTATTTAACGTAAACCTTCCCCTAGGGACTAAAGACGGAAATTAGCCACTGTCTATAATCTTGCGTATTTACATGTTAATGTTTTTGATTAATATGCATTGTCCCTGTCTTCTTAAAAAATGAATCTACACAATCTACAAACAATATTTCAATATTTATTGTGTTTGATTTTAATGATTGTTTGGACAAAATGTCTGCTGCTTCATTTCCTTCAACTCTTACATTAGCAGGAACCCAGAGGAAAGAAATATCCACACCTTTGTTATATAGCCTGATGAGATATTTCCAGTAAAAGATCTTGCCTGCATGAATTCCCTGAATACTTGTGCTGAAATACTATCTGTTGCTATTGTTACATTGTGTTGACTTTTATCTTCCACCCACTGTAGTCAATACTAATCCCATCATCTCTACTGTATACACTGATATATGATCCATTGTCCTCTTTTTGATGGCTATTTCATATTTTGGGATAAATACTGCTGTTCCTCGCTCCTCTTCTTCGTTGTGTTTTTAGTAGCGGTTGGCAACCAGCGTATTAGGCGCATTACCGCCACATTCTGTTTTGGAGTGTGGGCTGCAGATGAAACCCTAACCATTAATAATGTTTCTTTAATCAACTTAAAGAAAATCTACCGCTCGACCCACCACTCTAAGTCAATGTCAAGTCTTTTAGATGTGACTTGCAAGCTTAAATCAAAAAGTTGTGTGTTGTCTATTATCTCAATCCATGCTTACAATCACAGCATAGGCTACTCCTCAACCTGGCAATGCTCACGTGAACTTTTTGGAAGGTTTCCTGTCATCATATCTATGCTGTTTAAGCTGGAATGACCATGTCTCATTCTGTTGCAAATGACCTCTTCATTTCTTTTGTCTATCTATGTTTCTAATATAAATCAATCTTTATTTATATAGCGCCAAATCATAACAAAAGTTATCTCAAGGCACTTTACACATAGAGCAGGTCTAAACTGTACTCTTCAGGTTTCATTTTAAAGAGACTCAACATTCCCACATGAGCAGCACTTAGTGACAATGGCAAGAAAAAACTCCCTTTTAACAGGAAGAAACCTCAGGCAGAACCAGGCTCAAAGTGGGAGAACATCTGCCTCGACCGGTTGGGGTAGAGAGGAGAGAGAGAGAAGGATAGGAGAGAGAAGCACATTGAAAATCAACATTGAGAGAGAAGCACATAGAAAATAAACATTGAAGCTAGAAGGTTCGGGACTGGAATCTGTAATCCGGACGTCTACAGGCCCAGATTACCTGTGAGACGAGAAAGCACAGACAACTCCTTGGAAGAAGTTTAGGTTATTGAATTCATTAATAGTACATGAATGTTAATAATAACAATAATAATAATAATAATAATAATAATAATAATAATAATATAATTTGAATATAATATAATTTGAATTGATTTTGTTATTTAAATTGTAGGAACTGTCCCCACTTCAGTGTTCCACTGCTCTGCCATTCCTCTACTGCTTTAATCCCTACCATAACCTTGATTTCCGATTTGCTTAATGGGACTTGTAAGTATAGAGCATCTCACTGTACAGCTCGTTTTGTTAACCCGACCACTTCCTCATTTCCATGTCCATGTAATAATGTCAAACATAATTGACACAAGTCTGGAATGTATACTGTCACACTGTTAATAGAATATTTTGCCAGCTGGAGTTGAAGGATCAGCGCAGATAAAAGCATTTTTTGGTTTATTCTCCTCTGCCCATTGCAGTACCAAGATTTCTGCAATGGAAAAAGCAACTAACTAACTAACTAACTAACCATCTAACTAACTAACTATCTAACTAACTAACTAACTAACTAACTAACTAACTATCTAACTATCTATCTAACTAACTAACTAACTAACTATCTATCTAACTATCTATCTAACTAACTAACTAACTAACTAACTAACTAACTAACTAACTAACTAACTAACTAACTAACTAACTATCTAACTGACTAACTATCTAACTAACTAACTAACTAACTATCTATCTAACTATCTATCTAACTAACTAACTAACTAACTAACTAACTAACTAACTAACTAACTATCTAACTAACTAACTAACTAACTAACTAACTAACTATCTAACTAACTAACTAACTAACTATCTAACTAACTAACTAACTATCTAACTAACTATCTAACTAACTAACTAACTATCTAACTAACTATCTAACTAACTAACTAACTAACTAACTAACTAACTAACTAACTAACTAACTATCTAACTATCTAACTATCTAACTATCTAACTAACTATCTATCTAACTAACTAACTAACTAACTATCTAACTAACTATCTAACTAACTAACTATCTATCTAACTAACTAACTAACTAACTAACTAACTATCTAACTAACTAACTATCTAACTAACTAACTAACTAACTATCTAACTAACTAACTAACTAACTAACTAACTAACTAACTATCTAACTAACTAACTAACTAACTAACTCTGGAATAATTACTGTTGGACTCAGCATGATATTAATAACCCTCGTGTCCTCTGCATATCTTTTGCCAAGCCACCCAAGCTTGCTCTTTGTCCGCAGCCTTGTTCCCAGCATTCCTGTAATACCACTTTAGTGGGGTGTTGCCTTCATGCCCTTTGTAGTTAGCCCAGTAGCTGGTCATTAACTGCTTCCCTCTAACATCTCTCCTGCTAGGACTTGCAGGGCTGGAATTGAGGTTGACTTTACTGCTGCACAACTTTGTGTTGCCTGGGGACAGTCCTGATTGTTAATGGGGCTAGTGTCACCATAAATACCACCAAAACAATTTTTCCAATCTGCTTATCTCACCATCTCCCTGATTTCTTCAAACTCCGATAAAAGAACCAAATGTGTATGCTCAAGTGTATGTTTACTGTTCATTGTAGGAAATGGGACTTTGAGATAATTGTATATAACCATTCTTACACTGTTATTCACACCGGTTAGTGTTCAGTTTAAACAGAGTCAATAATGTCTCTAATACAGTGTTAAAATACCAACGCTTAAAAAATAACATTGCAGGAGGTAAGAATGCACACAACTTGGACAGAAAATAAAAATAAATAAACTCTCTAATGTGTACCCATATGGACAGCCTCAAAGTGTTTAAATGAACTCTGATAGTGTTCATTTGTATTAGCTAATTTTGCTGTGTAGTATGTTCTGAAACAGCGGTGGTAATAGCAGTGCCTATATTTCCCTCACACGTCTTGTTTATTTCTCAGTCTCTGAACAGCAGCATTTCCTGCCTATGTGACTGTGGATTTCCTGTTAGCAGATCCCCACACCCACTGAAAATAAATCCAGACAGATGTACAGACTGAAATTTTGCTGGTCTAAGTGAAATGATATTCACTGGCAGGGACACATTTCTACGGCTACAAAGAGAGAAGATATCCATCATTACTCAGTAAAGACTTCAAGGCCAACATTTCTTATCATTCTTCCATATCCTAGTTGACATTAACTGAAAAGCATTTAGAGAAAATTAATACATTTCTGAAGCATGATTTTCTTCCAGGATGTCCAGGATGAACGAATCATGATAAGCACAATTAGGGAAGAATCACATCTTCTTCTACATATAAACACAGCAGAGTTATAAACACCCTGTTGACCCTCATCTTTGTTCATAGCAACAGGTCCAGTCCTCACCATATAAGGTCAGATATATTCAAGTTGTTGAGTTGCTATGGTAAAACAGTTAATACAGTCCAGTCCTTAATGATGTGGTAAGAGTGGTAAAGGATGCCATAGCAGATAATAAGTGGGACTAGACCTCCTTCATAAACAACTATCCCCCATAGACAGCCCACCCAACAGTTATCTGCATCTCTCTGTTATCTCCAGTCTTTGAACATAAGCCTGACACTATCACTCCATCAGCACCCTGCCCTCTTGCTCATAATTATTTCCCATCCTGACGCCTGCTGTTATCCTTTCTGTCTTCAGCTCTATTGGCTAAAAAACATTAAAAGTCTTTCTTTCTTTCTTTCTTTCTTACAGCCCTCGAATTAATAAATAAATAAATTACTAATTAATTACTCCAATTACTTAATTAATTATATTCTGCATTAGAATAATAAATTGAAGTAACGGGAACAAAATGAACAGGAAAAATAGGAGCAACTGAACATGTAAAAAAACCACACACATCACAGTTCTAGCATTTTCTGCTCCCTGAATATGTATTATCCCATTCCAATAATATGACAACACAACAAACTACAGCCTCAAGTATGACCGGAGTTGAAACAATATCTCTTAGACACAGTCTCAGTTACACAATGGGTGTGATAAGCTTAATAAAAGCAGGATTTTATGCATGAATTACTGGATTTGATGAGAATGTATCTGATCAGTGAAGGTATCCAATACCAATGTAAGAAGCAGAGTGACATTTATATAGTGTGGGGAGAGAGTCATGGAGATAGATGCTCACATAAGGGGCTGTGGTGGCCTAATGTTTAGAGGTCACCAGCTTAATGTAACTGGAAGATATAAAGGAAGAAGATAGAAGATATAAAGGAAGAAGTCACCTTTTAGGTTATTATAATTAATAACAGAGGAAAGTACCTACCAAATTACTGTACTTCCATTCTTAAAACAGCTATAATCACTGTTTTTCATTAAAACAATGTTAGCAAGGGTGAACCTACAGAGAATGATTAGTGACTTTGCAGCTCGATTCTCATTATGGACTTTTAGTTCATTGTTTAGCTGTCCAGCTGTTTTTAGATAAAAAGCTCTATAACTCCCACTGTACATTACCTGCTTAGTAGCAAACAGCAAAGACACAGTTGGTTGTAGACTAGCTGGTGAACATAGTGGAGCATTAAGCTTACGAGACAGATATTTCCCTCAGGAGTTGGCAGAGATTCAGATTGCCATTTAACAGTGGGAAAAGGACAATCTAATAATTTCAATACATTTATGATTATAATTTATGTATTAAAACAGCTTAGCTATTCATTTTAATAATAGTAAATACATTGTGTATTGTTAGCAATTTCTCACTTTTAAATGTTGCATACTTGCATACTAAGGCCTAAACATTTTTGAAATAACAGTTGTTACACTGAATAAATATTGACTGTATTATTTTTTAAGACCACCAGACATTTTTAAGTTGTACTTATGCATGGTCTTAGGTAGTTTAAATTGTTGCAGAGTAAGAACAAATTCAGGTAAGAACATATTGATGAATCCCGGATTTGTACTAAAAACATTCATACACATTGCACTGTTTGTGAATGAGGCCCAATACCACTGAACATTTTATTGATACGTTCAGTATCAACATTTTTACAACTTGCCAAATAAATAAATTAACAATATTTTCTCATTATGTTGATCGAAAACACAAGACAATAATCTTCAACATCAGTTGCCGATATTTAGGTCAGCATACAATTGATTATTTAGTCATTTAACTATTACCAGTCCAAATCCCTCCATGACATGTTTAAAGGTAAATCACAACAAAAGTTATCTCAAGGCACTTTTCATATAGAGCAGGTCTAGAACATACTCTCCATACTTAATTAAAAGAGAGCCAATATTTCCCCACCGGCAAGAAAAAACTCCCCAGTTGGGTTGAGAGAAAAAGAGGGAAGGAGAGAGGAGCAAGAAAGAGAGTGTGTGAGAGAGAGAGACACACACATAGAGAAGCACAGTAACAACAACAACAACAACAACAACAACAACAACAAAAATAATAAAAATAGAAAATAACATATAAAATAATAATAATTTGAGTCCCATCTTAGAGTTAGAAGTATTCTGCAAAAAATATTAATGTCATCTGTCGATGGTGATACACCTGTGATGAACAGTTGCCTCCCGAACTGGTTGTTTGTCCCTCTCTCTCTCCTCTCTCAGGTAATCCACTTGGCTCACATAAATCAAGCAGGCAGTTTTTGCCATTGGGGTGGCTGTGGCTCAGGAGGTAGAGCAAGTCATCCACTAATCAGAAGATCAGCAGTTGGATTCCCAGCTCCTCCAGTCCACATGTCAAAGTGTCCTTGGGCTAGATACTGAACCCCAATTTGCTCCCAATGGTAATGCCAGCACCATGCGTGGCAGCTTGCTGTCATTGGTGTGTGAGTGTGTGTGAACAGGTAAATGTGGAATGTATTGCAAAGTGCTTTTAGTGTTCAGAAGACTAGGTGCTATACAAGTACAGTCCATTTACCATTTACCATTAAGCAGCACTTCTGGTGGCCTTCCATGGAGTGTGAGGTTGGGAAATATGTGGCAGCCTGTCCAGTCTGGGTCCGAAACAAGACTCAGTGGATCCATCCTGCTGGTTTTCTGCACCCTCTCTCTGTACCCCATCACCACTGCCAACTTGACCAACCTGTGTCATCAGGAGCCTTGCCTAGAGAAGGGGGTGGGGTGGTAACCACACATAAATACCTTAAAATCTTTGTACATTGTGGTTTGCTGTGAAAAAATGCATTCAGAAGAAACTTCTTTTGAAAAGAACTATATGATTTAAAAACTAATCATTTATACCATCAGTTGTACACATGATAGATACTGTACACTGTCTGCTACATGTAACTAGTTATACTAATCATGATCTTGGCCATTTCAAATAAATTACTTATTTTGTACCAATATTTTCTAATGTAAAGTTACAGTACATCCAGATTAGTTTCAGTGCTTTAAAGGATAGATTCACATTTATTCAAATCTGTCTTCAGTAAGTATTCATGCAGTAACAGTAAGTACATTTAAAGCATAATTGGTGGCTGGAATTGTTCACTGACTAAAGAGACTCATTCCTAGTGCTATTTCAGTTGCAGGGATTGAGGATGCAAAAAAAGCAAATTGTGTACTAAAAAGGCTTCATATTAACTTCAGCAGCATTTTAGTATTCATTTATATACTGAATCTGTCCTCCATCACTTACACTGAAGGAACAGTCACAGTGACCAATACATACGTCAATGCTGCATGTTGATAATGTTCTAAAATCAGATTTGAAAATGTCCTTTAATGACAGGGAGTTTGTCATGCCGTGTCTGGCAAAAGATCTGTTATTGTACCGGTACAGAATACTACAGCATGTACAGAATCTGTACATTATGACTGTTCTCATTATCAGATATGAGTGGCATTATGAATAATCATTAACACACATGCATACTGAGATTTGACAATAATTACATAGATATGTCTTAACCAAATCCATTTTATGTTAGAAGTCAACAAACACAACAGATATTTAGTATGGGCACTTTCCTGACCTCTAGAACTCTATTTAGAGCCATTAAGGAAATCTGCATCTCTTTATCTCTTGTTTTCTCATTAACCCCCTTCCTCTGCTTGTGGTCTCTGGGTGTTTGTTGTTAGTTTCCTGTCACAGAGGAAGTGCCTCACCCTGCTGCCTGGCTCCCTATTGGCCCCTGCGTTGTTGAACAGTGATTTTTGGGGGGTGGCCGAGTGACGAGGAGGGGGGAGAACAGGAGGATAGATAGAGGGAGTGGGACATGGATAGAGAGACAAGAGCAGACGACGGGACTGAAGGAAGAAGGCAGGGAGATGAATGCAGAGAAATACAGTTGAATGAGAACTGGAGAAAGCAGACTTTACACTGCCAGAGAGGAAATAAATAACATTGCAGGAGGTAAGCATGCACACAACATGGACAGAAAACTGAAGTAACACTCTAGGAAACTTTAATGTGCTGGACTTGCATGTGTTTCATATTTTCCTTTATTTACCATTGTGTGTTTTATGTAAATTGCTCACAAATACGTCATTTTGCCAAAAAACATAATTTGAGTTGCAAGAATTTTCTAGAATCTAGAATTTGTTATGGATGTAGTTCATTAATCTGTCTTATTCTGCTTTATTTCAAGGCACTGATAATGTTTTTTTACTAGTATTGACAAAATATGATATTATGTTTCAAGACCCAATAATAGTAAATATTTTTTGCAGTGTAATCTTGGTGTGCTGCCACTCCTCCTTGATGCCTTTCTTGGTCTGGTCACTCCCAATCCTTGTACCAGTGTCTTGATACCACAGAGACGCTGGACAGGTTTGGGGGGGCTGTGCCAAGGACTGCGGTGTTATGTGCTTGATCATCACGTGTGGATTTTGTTTTTATATCTATATTATCCAGTTCAAGTGCTATATAAATAAAGCTGTATTATAGTTTTGGAGTGGAAGTTGTTAAATCTCCACTTGAACGTGTAATTTAGCAAATACTGACATTAACCTCATATACAAATAAAGAAGGAGAAAACTCTGCAGAGTCACTGTCCCTGTTTCATGGTTGATGTAGGCCTATCTCTTATTATCACGTCATAATGGTACTGTGTGAAAACTGCAAAAAATAATTGAACTATTGCAGTTGATGCTGTCTGTATCAGTTTTGGGTTTAGATTGGGAATATTCTGTCAGAAGTATGTAGCCCTTTCAAAATATGAAATGTTGAAAAAATGTTTCAATAGTGATAAAAACAAGTATGTAAGTAACATGAACTGTCAGAAAGAATGTTGTATGTTAAGGTTTTCCTTCTTTGTGTTTTCTACAAACTCAAAATAGTCTATTCATGTTGGACCTCATCGTTCATATGAACACATTTAAAGGATAAGGGATATTCTACGGAAACGTATTGCTGCCACGCCAGAAAAGTAAATATGCTTCATAATCCCGTTATAACGTGAAACTAATCTCGTTATAATGTGAAACTTATGAAAGTCAGAGGTGGACTGCCTGTATACCTACTGCCACACTTTCTCCGTATACCACGGCATAATGAAAAGGTCCGCTGCTGGTGTGTGGAGAGGGGCACATCATGCCCTCTATAATAATAATAATAATATTCCTTTAGCTATTAGAAGTGAGGCTGTATCTATGGTTAAAACATGCTGCGGCCATTTTACCCTTCCAATGAAGGCTAAGGTGATCTGTCTTAGCACACCAGGGTGGACATGTTTTTTATTCAGATCACTCTTAACAGCTATGTTGAAGAAGATGGTTTAAGATAGTTGTTACAGGAGGATACAGATTATTTCAGACCATCTATCACCTGCCAAAAAGTGTACCCCCCCCCCCCCCCCCCTCCAAAATGTACAAATGTTGCACCACCATCATGTGTTTTGTTTTGTATGCATTTCAGAACATCTCTGTAATTTCATTTGTAATTTTGGACAACTTTCCTCTCTCTAAACTGAAGTTACAGGGGGATACAGATTATTTCAGATATATTTCAGTAAGTGTTCTATAGAAAGATGCTCAAATATATATGTAAAAATATACTTCAAAAATAAAATATCCGTAGAGTATAACATAATAAAATACAACTTTACAAAAAGAATTCTCAACCTGCCACAAAGCTTATGTCTGCAGGGATGCTTCTTTAGTGGTGCAGGCAAGGTTAATGAAGGCCTCCTGTACTGGTGGGCTTTGGACACACATGTCATGAAACCACCGCAAACAAATGTCACACTGAATCTGGAAAATATAGAATTCAGGTTTTAAATAATGTGTTTTCAGTATGAACCTGCACACTGTCGTTAATGTTTAGTTCATAATATTTTTTTAATATACAGTATTTTATTGGATATATTAAAATATAACCAAAGTTCTACAATACAATTCTAAATAACAACTTAATTCATTTAATATTTCTAAATTGCAGTGTAATTTATTCAGTACTCATGCTCTTCTTCTCCACAGAAGTGGCATGTGTCTCTCAGGTCCTGTTTAAAAAAAGAAGAGAAAAGAGCACACCTCAATAGTCATACTATTTCATTAACTTTAGAAAATGTATGATACTTATGAACTGTAATTTTCTTTACAGGAAATGTAAGGCAAAATGTTTGGATTACCAACATTTGATGGAATATTATTTACCAGTCTCAAGGAGGAGAGTATTCATGTATATTGTCAGGTCTCCTTTTCAATAGCTGTTCTGAAAACTGAAAAAAACATTTTAAGATGATTACCCAAAACTGTACCTGTTAGTAGCAAAGTGTCTATACTATATATCACCTTACGGAGGCATACATCTGTTGTCAGTGAATAGTTTCAGACATACAAAAACATATTTTTTATGTTTTGGTTAACATTATTAAAACAATAGTTTTATTTTTTGTTAAACTACTGTGACAAAGAGAGCACTTCTCTGGAAAGTAAACATACCTTCAAGGCAAAGACTGTCCCTTTGCTTGGGATGTGGGACAGTGTGGCATGTCCACCTAGACATGTTGCAGCCCTTTCTCCACATGAATGCCCTGGAAGAAGACAATAATAATATTGAAATATCGTAGTGATGTTTATCACACACAAAATTGAATTTAATGTTTGTAGAGCTCAATGTCACCAGGATGTACGATTTTTAATGTATATGAAATTAATTAATCACAAACTGAAATGTGGATAATGTTTAAACAACTATCCTAACCTTGTTATTTCCAGGCATCTATGTATGGCTTTTTGCGACTCCCCCAATGGATCAAGGAAAAAGGACTTTCTGTCTTGCGGGTGTATGACCTTGATATTTATTTCCATGAAAAAGAATAATATATGTTTTGAATCACTTTATTATGAAACATATGCACTACATTTGTGTTCTGATTTTGATATTATGTTTTATTTGTAAGATCAATTTCTACCGCAACTGTCCAGTGGTGATGCTCATTTATAATTCCCACAATGGGTTTAATCTAAAATTGAATAAAATGTTAGTGGGATGTCCAAAAAACAGGAACTGAAAAAGGAAAGTTTATTCAAAATATGAATTCCTACTAAAAAAGTTACTTAAAAAATATTTGAAAAGGGTATTTACAATATTTAAAGCATTACATATTCCTTATATCTTACAAATTGGTAATTCAAGTGAATTCATAATAACAATATCGACCTTGAGTCTTGGTGACTTTTTCTTCCACATGGCAGTAATGGAAAATAAATCAATAAAGGCTGTTCTGCTGATGGTGGTCACGTACCAGGACTGCCAGGTATGCATTTATTGTCTGTGAAAAGATTTTACAGACAGACAGACAGACAGACAGACAGACAGACAGACAGGCAGGCAGGCAGGCAGGCAGGCAGACAGACAGACAGACAGACAGACAGACAGACAGACAGACAGACAGACAGACAGACAGACCATAAACCAACCATGTAGTGCTCTGGGACCTGTGCTGGTTATTGAGCCTTGCGGCCAAACATCAAAAAGTATGGGGAGTATTTGGTGGTCATCTGTTTCTTGGTTCTCAGACCAAACATAACAGCATCCAAATTTAGTGTAATCTTATTTAAAACATAATATTAAAAAAAGGTTATTTGATAATGTAATATCTAACATATTAAAAACATGTACACATTCTACCTAGAACAGAATTACTTACGTCATTGACAGATTCTTTCCCCTGGTCTGGATCTGTTTTGGGGCTTCAAACTGATGCACACATTTCACAATACATCTGGTGACTTCACTGGCTTCCTTAGATTTCAAAGGGTAAGCCTGTGGCCATTTGGTGAAATAATCTATCATCACACAGATGTACTAATGCCCGTCCTTTGTTTGGTTCAGTTTGAGATGAGATCCATCCCGACCAATTCAAATGGGTGTGAAACCTGAGATAGCAAAAGATTTTCATATTAAAATGGTTTTGTTCCAGAAACAGCTTCATTTATGCAACCTTATTTGCAAAAACAAAATTAACAATTTACTAAATATATTGTGATACATGCATTCATGTCTCCTCCAGACTGGACTACTGTAATGCACTCCTCATCGGGATCTCTGGCAAGCGCATCCAGAGACTGCAGTACACCCAGAACAGCGCCGCCAGGATCCTGATGAGGGTGTGCAAATATGATCACATCACCCCTATCCTGAAATCTCTTCACTGGCTCCCTGTCCCACTCAGAATTGAGTACAAGGTCTCCCTCCTCATCCACCAGTGCATTCACGGACATGCCCCCCTATACCTCAAGGAATTCCTCACCCCCCAGACCTCCTCACGCACTCTCAGTTCTGCAACCATAAACACCCTCCAAGCTCCCAGAACCAAGCTCCGCACCATGGGTGATCGAGTCTTTTCCTCTGCAGCTCAGAGGTTGTGGAAGATGCTTTTAAAGTGACTCTTACCTTTCTTGCATTTCACACAGCACTTTGAAAAAACTTGAACAGCAACAATCCCTCCTCCCTCCTATGTCCCACCCCCGCACTCCCTTGAAAATGTGTAAAAATGTAACAAAGGTAAGGGTAGCTTTAAACGAGACCTTTTTACAACATTTTGCTAAATGTCTTTTATAGGTTCTCCTTTTAACCTTTTATTAATATTTTTATTTTCTGCTCTGTAGCACTTTGAGATTGCTGAAATGTTAAGTGCAATACAAATATTATTATTATGTGAATAATAATAATAAATAATAATAATAATACATTTGTATTATTATTATGATTATTTATTATTATTATTCACATCATCTTTTCTACAACTTTTTTCTAAGCACACATTTTCTGTAAATAATGTTCTTTTTGCAAAGTCTAATGTGTGTGTGTGTGTGTGCGTGTGTGTGTGTGTGCGTGTGTGTATGTACACAAAAAATACACTTACCTCTATGGGAATGTATTCAGTCTGACTTTTTATAGATGCCCCACTGGCCTGACACGCTGAGCACTGGGAAACCAGTGACATGTTATGTAAACATGGAAACTTGTGAATAACACATGTATCATAGAATAATTACAGACAGTTTGCATATGGTGCTGACTTACCCATTTATTGATGTCTACTGACATCCCTGGCCAGTAAAATCTCCTAGAGATTGCATCCCTAGTTTTGGTCTGGCCACAGTGTGCCCCAGAAGGGCTGGCATCAGTGGCGGCTGGTCAATGCGGGGCGCTGGGGCTGCTCTCTCATTGGCCTGCGTCACGTTTTCCCAATTTTATTGGCAGCGAATTGTTGTTGTTTTATGTTTTTTAATCTACTGTGATTGGACAGTTCCGGCTGTCATTCACGCCCTCCCGTCAGCTGCTGTCACCCAAACTCCTGCTGACGGTAGTTTCAGGAGATGACGTTAAAGTGGAGCCGCGGAAATTAAAGAAGATGATTTTGTAATTTCTCTACAAAAACATAATTTCACAAGACTTTCACTAGAAGAGAGAAAGAGGATAAAACAGCAGCAGGTGATGGAGGAGCTGAGAGTATCTCCTGCTGCTGTTATGATAAACGGAGCTAGCTAGCTGGATGCAGTGTGAGTTATTCCTTTTATTGCTTAATCTGTTTGCTGTTTCAAAGTGTCAGCACCGAAACGTTTTGGACAACGACAGGGGAACGAGACCTAAAACATCTCTCTGAAAAAAATCAAACAGAAAGCTGCAGCCATCGAGACAATAGCATGAAGCTAAGTTGTTTTTAGCAGACTTAGCATTGCTGAGCTCTTTCTGCAGCTGTTTCACCACATCTGGCCACATGTGGACCTCCGCTATGCCAAGCTCCAGAAGAGGAACATAGATTCAATCAGTGGCTGCATCCAGCAGCTCCAACAGGACATACTAAAGATCAGGTAGTAGCTGCATTGCTGTTATTAATATTGTAAAGTGTTAAAAAAAGACTTTATAAAAGACATAACTATGAAGTGTAAAAAACTAAAATGCATAAATGCAGGATAAGAAATGATGGAAGTAATTTTGACTATTACAGTTGATTTGGGGTACATTTCATTATTATAATAAGTTAAATAAGTTATGCTTAATCACAGCAGTGTATAGTGCTTAATGCGCCATCTATTGTCATGTTTAGGTATTGCAACAACTAACAGATTACAGTAAAATCAGGATTGAAGACACAATAACTAAAATATAGGTGGTGTCTCTTTTTAAGCATATTACCTTATTGGTAACTCTGCTTTAACTGCTGGTATCTTTAGGTGATGTGAGTGAATTTTATCATCATGTCTAATTATAATTTTTTATTCCTCTCTCTGTGGGTCTGAGATACCATACTGGGACAAACCAGGGATCATTATAGTGTTGTGTTATTTTTAGATTGGTTTTCCTTTCTTTTATTTTTTTGCTGCGGTATGAAGTGGTGCTACGGCTTGTTTGAAATGGCATCAAACTGCGCCCCTCCAAACATTTTTGTCACCAGCCGCCACTGGCTGGCATGAAAATCAATGAAGATTTTACTGGCCTCATTAAACCCACAGACCACTTTTATGTTTTATGGTCTTAGTCGTCTCTTTGTATCACTAGTAATATAACTCTCCTCCTAGGTAGAAACAAAGAGAAATATTTGTTTGTTATAATCATCATAATGGTACATGTCTACACATGGAGCAGCTTCTAAACCATACTGTTGAGGTTTCATTTGAAAGAGACCCAACATTCCACATGAGCAGCACTGGGAAGAAAAAACTCCCTTTTAACAGGAAGAAAGCTCAGATAGAAGCAGGCTCACAGTGGGCGGACACACCCGGTCGAGGCAGACTCCTCCTTTCCCGGGCTGTTACTAGCCACGCAAACACGCAAACACGCACACACGCACACAGGCGGAAACCATGACAGCTGTAAGACCGACAGCACAGCACACACAGACGGAGGTAGGCTACCAAGACATGTTTCGCTGAGATTTCCGTCGTCTGTCTTGCATTTATATCACGTAACAGTGTATTGAGATGTTTTAGTGACATTAATATAGTCCATATGACTCCGTGAACGTTTAAAAGTTAAGTAGTACTACATGAGTCACTCTGTGTAGCCTTCATTTTAAATAGAAGTTGCCTAAAGTCATTATTTCGTGTACAGTATTTCATTGAAAAAGAAATCCGTTGTAGTGGTGGGATTACTGTTCAGTGTCAGTAGTAACACTGCCACACTGTAACTTAATCTCTTCATCTAACAGTGTTGACAGTGTGAGTTTCATACACTCAGTATTGACCTGAGCTTAAATAATTAGATACGCATTAATTACTCAGCAGCAACAATCGGTTCTGCCGAATAATGCACAGCAGTGTCTCTTATAACCACAGTTTGGTAGATATCAAATGATTTTATCATCATATAGTCTATTTTATTTTATTTGCTCAACTTTACAAGCAAGCAACACATTCATATTTTCTCATTTAAAACCTAATTTAGCACAACTATCTGAAATCCCATGCTTAAAAACACCAACGAGTTCTCTCTAAGAACAATTGAAAGATCAGTTAAAGCCTTGTAAATTTCAGAGCAACCGCATCATACTAAGCTACTGGCTGTAATAAAACACACACACACAGATCTTTCATCATCATTGATGAACCTGAAACAGAACTGTTACAAAAAGATTTATATCATTTTATACTTTGCCTTAATAATCCTTACAGAGTCTGATAGTTTTCCCTTCAGCTGTGCATGTTACCATGAGGTGCATGCAACATTGGCCAGTGTTCTCTTCTTCTTACCTAGAATTGCACCTGGAGAGAGCTTACAGAACAACTATCAGACCTTTGAATGATTTCCTTGGCGAATTACGCTTAGACCAGGAGACCAGGATATAATTATTAGTCTACTGTGATATATGGTCTACTCTATAGACTGTGGGTCCCCGACCTTCTTTTTCTCTTTTAAAATGTTCTTCACCCCTCACTGGTTCAGAAATGATCTCTCCATGTTCCCCCTCTCAGCCAGGACATAATACAAAAAGAGAGTGGGCATGCATAACAAGTCTATGTTTCTTGGCTGCTTAATTGAACACACAGATAGTCTTTCTGCAATGTTGTATAGGCCTTGGCTTACTTCCTAAACAACATATTATATTTTTTCTTCAAGTCAGACTATTGCCACCCAGTTACTGCTGTTACAGTACATTACAATCAAGCACACCTATTTGTATTGCTTACTGATTTGGGTTCATATTTATGATTTAGATAATACATTAAGATATATATATTTTTAAACTCATATTTTTTTGTTTACATTAAACTGATATATTATGAATAAATGGAACACAGGACATGTGACTTGTTCTATTCTTAATCTCTAAACTGCAGCTAAACTAATGATGGTGCAACATCCCCATTGCACTTCATGCCTTTTGCAGATGGCTCTCACTCAAATAACAGCACAAAAACATTTTTGTAAACTCCATTTTTGTCTTTCTGTATGTTAGTGATGTCAGAGTCTACGGGCCGTTGTTCCTCTGTCTCCTCCAACTCTTCCATCTCTCTGGTGGAGATCAAAGCTGACACTCATCTAGTTCTCCAAGCTTTCCTCCATCGAACCCTTTCCATCCCTCCGAAAAAGAGGCCTGGCAATGTAGGAGGTGCTTACAGGGATCACAACAAGTACAGGTAATGGAACTTACTGCTCTGAGCTTCTGCTGTTGTGTTCTTTTGTGTTTGTTCTTTTTTGTGTCACTTTTTTCAACAACACACTCATTTCCACTTACCTCAGAGTGGGTTCTGGTTCTTTAAAGTATGTCTTGATCCACTTGTTCCATATTTTCATTTCTTTTAACCTATAAATGTGTGTATGCCACACAAACAGCAGATTATGGCTCAATATCCTTACTGATAAACTTAAATCCCAGTTATCAATAAAAGGGGGAAGGAGACAGCTTTGTCAACTTCTGTGCAGAGGACATGTTTAGATATATTTATAGATAGATATGTATTTATTGTCATTGCATATAAAACACAAGGACATTTCGTTTGTAGCACCAAAAAATCAGCATAAAAGGGGCATAAATAAAGGTTAAAGTAATAGATAATGCACAGATAAGTAACACAATAATAAATAAATAATACAAATAAAAGTAATAAGGATAACAATAATGTTCAGGTCATTTGCATTTGTCCATCTAACTCTAGCACTTGTACTGTTCATCAGGTGAGTGTATGTGTGTTTTTATGAGAGTAGTGTGTGTGTGTGTGTGTTTATGTTTGAGGAGAGAATCCACAGCTCTTGGTTCTCAGCCTGTTTATGCGTAAAGCAGGCATAGAATGTAATGATGTGACAGCTGAATACCAAATCATTTGGTCTCAAATGTCATGTAATTCCACTCGATCATAAAGTGAGATCCCAATGTCAGGATTTTTAAGCTTTGACTGGAACTCTTATGTGAATATATACATTTCCATCTATGTCATGTTTTCACACCCTGTGCAGTAGGGCTGGGCAATAAAAAAGTAACAATAATTACAATTACAAATATTTTCCTCAATAGAAATATAACAAATAAATAATAATAAAAAAACAACACTGGCACTCAGTGCATGATCTTGGTCTTCCTGGCTGAAATGCAGCTTTATGCAGATTTATGAGAATAACAAAATGAGAAGGAGGCAAAGTGCTCCACTGTGTTGTTATTAATGTTATGTCTCCAGCAGTGGAAAGCTGCCTCTCTGTTTCACTGTAAGCGCTGGGGAAAGGAAAGCCATTGCTATGGAAGACACTGAGTGAGTGCAGGGTTTTTTTTTAGTTTAAAAAAAAAACTTTAATTTATTTTTTACATAGACAAAGAACATGAGATCATCATGGGTGTTTTTATTATTTATCTCGGTAGCTACCTCCCCCCAGAATGACTGGATTTTCGGACAGGCCCAAAAAACATGAAAGTGATTAGCCATAGAGGTTCCACATTGTCTCCAACAGAAGCCTCGGCTCTGTGTGCCTGTTTGCAGTGCTGTTATCTCACTACATTCTTCCAGCCGAAACCTCTCATCGATCTTGAGTTTGCAGTGGTCGCATGTGTCTCACATATTTCCATCCAGATCTCTTCTGATATTTGTGTTTCTGACTCCCTCTCCCATTTTTGTTTAATGGATATCATAGAATGATTTTTAGAAGCTTGTATACTTCCATATATTCTTGAGACCAACTTTTTAATTGTCTTTTTTTTGGTATGCATCATGAAATATAGAAATCAAATTGTATTCCTTCTCCTCTTTGATTTGTAATTTTTTATTATAATAATTTCTGACTTGGAGGTATCTATGAACGTCCTGCTTTTCCAGTGCAAATGTGTCTGAAAGTGACTCATAACTCTGAAATGTTCTGTTTGAGATGAGGGAACAGAAAGCAGAGCTGGGGACTCGGACTCGAGTTGCACTTAAGTCTCACTAACTGTGACTTCAGACTCGACTTGGACTCGACCTCAAAAGACTTCAGACTTGACTTCGACTCGAGACTCGCGAACAACCTTTATTTCATGTTATTATTATTATTCTCATTATTTATCTGTCATTCATCTTTTTGTATGATCTCTGGCTCTGAGCTAGATGTAAACACCAACGTCATGCCACGCGCATGCGCCATGTGTGAAGCGCGCATCTTCAGTATCAGACATTGACAATGGCGAGTGCGATAAGTTCAGCAGGAGCCTCAGATCATTACGTTTGGATACAAAGCCTTCACACTCCCGTTTTTCCCTGGTTCTCCCATATATCGAACCCATCTCCCGCCGCCCTCCCGTCATTTCTCCCGTAATTGACAAGCCCCAAAATTTGTTTGTTAATAATAATAAGCAGCGCACAATAGCAAAGGTTTTATTTTGAAAGCTCAGACAGGAAACCACCGCAACTCCGTTATTTAGTGCCACTAACTTAGTGGCTCCGCTACTAATTATTAAAAAACACAACGTTGCATTAACTATGGTCATTTTATATATATATATATTTTATAATATCCCCACACATTCCCTGCTGTGTGTTGTGTTAAGCAGAAGATAAAAGGTGTGTTTGTACCACAGTGTTAAACTGCAGTGTTTCTGTGATGTTCATGTTTTGTTCATTTTGTTATATTTTACAACATTGTTAAAATAATTATTTTTTTGTTGAAGAAAATACAGTTATGGAATTGAAATAATTCTTAGTGTATGTTTCTTCACATCACATTGCAGTAGATTCTCTATAGTGAACCTACAATTGATACATTTTCATACTGTCCTATATCAAGGTCTAGGTCAAGGTAATAGCCGAAGGTAGATTTGGTAACAGTTTCAGGAGAGGACATCTCAACATACAAACAGATACATACATACAAACTTCAGTGACAGCAGACAGTTAAAACACCACAAAAACAGACATGGGCAGGTGCTCGCAAGGCTAACTGATCAGGATGAAGGATTGTACAGCTCTAAGGTCAGAATTTGAATTTGATTTAGTGTTTGCGAGAGACTTGAGACTTGACTCGGACTCTTGACCAGAGACTTGAGACTTGACTTGGACTTGACCCTCAAAGACTTGAGACTTGACTTGGACTTGTAAAAAATGACTTGTAAACAGCTCTGACAGAAAGACGTGATACCTCAACTAGCCCACTGTTTAAAGCCCCAGTATAATAAGGGTTTCAATTGTGCAGCATAATAATAATCCTGTAAGCATGGTAACGCTCTTCCTCCCTTCTCTTTTTTCAGCTGCAGTGTCTTGAACTTAACTCTAGGTCTTCTATTGTTACAAACGAACCTGGAGATCCAGGCATTCCACTCATCAAATTGTTTTTGGGGTACCTCTAGAGGCAATGACTGGAAAAGATAAAGAAACCGTGGCAACACATTCATTTTAATTATTTCTATTCTATTACTCATATCTAGTGGGAGGAGGGTCCATTTAGAGATGTCAGATTTGATCTCTTTATTAACGAGGCCGTATTGTTTTCAAAAAGTTTTGACATATCTTTAGTAAGGTTTATTCCTAAATATTTTATTTTGGGTGAGTCCCATTTAAAATTATATTTCCCCTTTGTATCTGGGTGGGGTGTATAATTGAATGTGAGGGTTTGTGTTTTTTGAATATTTAGCTTATATCCAGAATATGAATTATATTTTTTTAGCAGGGACATCAATTTAGGGATGCTTGAGTCTGGGTTTGTAATAAAAAATAGAACATCATCTGCAAACATACAAGACTTATGTTCTTCTCCTCTAATCATAATCCCCTTTATCTCAGAGTCCTCTCTAATTGCTTGAGCCAAAGGTTCAATAAATAATGTGAATAGGGTCGGGCTCAGGGGACAGCCCTGGCGTGTCCCTCTTTCTAAATAAATAGTTTGCGACAGGTGTCCATTGACCCTGATCCTGGCTGTTGGAGAGAAGTATAACGCTCTAATACATCTTTGAAGCCGAATCTTGCAAGTACCCTGTATGGATATTCCCAACCCACCGAGTCAAAAGCCTTTTCGGCGTCTAGTCTGACCAACATTGCACTGATGTTTTCTTATGTAATATGACTCATCACTTGTAGTGTTCTCCTTAAAGGGGCTAAATGCGATTTATTTCACTGCTAGACGTCGCAGCTCTGGCTTTCAAAACAAAGGTTCCAGAACAACACACACAGAGGGCGTGTGACGTAACTCTCTACTCCAACCAAAAATATTCCACTCCAAAGAAACATAGCAAAAATAAAATTCCTTTATTAATATAAAGCTGTATTTCGCATATAGCCCCTTTAAATTGTCCTGTGTCTGTCTATTTAATACAAAGCCTGTTTGATCTAAATCTACCAGCTCCGGGACAATGGATTCCAATCTCTTAGATAGGATTGAAGCAAATAATTTATAGTCTACATTTAAGACTGATATTAGTCTGTATGAGCTGCATTCCTTTTCATCTTTTCCTTCTTTTGGGATGATAGAGATAACTGCTTCCTTCCATGATTGGGGGGCTTCCCCTGTTCTCAGTGTATGATTAAAACAGTTAAGCAGAACAGGTGTTATCTGAAGCTTAAATGTTTTATACCACTCGGACGGATAGCCGTCCGAACCTGGAGCCTTATTAGCTTTCAATCTTGAAATGGCTTTATTCAGTTCTTCTGCTGTTATCTCAGCAATAATGTCTTTATTTTGTTGTTCTCCTGTAGATGGTAGGTCTAATGAACTTAGAAAAGTCTCTATTGTTGTAATATCTGCCATGGTCGGTTGGGTATATAGGTCATTATAATATAGTTCAAAAGCTCGTTGAATATCCTCTGAATCACTGCAAACCTTTTATGTCTTGGGGTTCCTGATCTTATGAATCGTATTCTTTCCCCGTTGTTTTCGTATCCTCCAGGAAAGCAGTTTCATCGCCCGAGGCCCCGTGTCATAATACCTACCTAATCGTTTTTCGATTTCCTCATCATATATACCATTTATATCTTGTTTAATTGTGTTTATTCTAGTTAATATCTGAGGATCTTTTTGTTCAACGTGTCTAATTTCTAATGACTTCATTTCCTCCTGTAGTTCAACAAGTCTTCTCGGTTTTTCCTTATTCCGAAAGGTCGTGAGGGCAATAATTTTACCTCGAACGACTGCCTTTGCTGCGTCCCATAAAGTGTTTGGAGACACCTCTCCATTATCATTATTTTGTAAATATGTTTCAAATTCCTGTTGAATCTGTTTCTGAACTGTTTTGTCATTTAAAATGCTCTTATTAAGTCTCCAGAGTGTATTTTTCCGTTGATTAGTTAGGTGCAGAGTTAGGTACACCCCGGAATGATCAGATTCGTCTCTAATCCCTATTTTACAGTCCCTGACTCTGTGCCAGTCTGATTTATATATAAATAAATAATCAATTTGTGAATATACAGAGTGACATGTGGAATAATAGGTGAACTGTTTAATCTCCTGGATGAGACTCTCTCCACACGTCAATCAGACCCAGGTCTGCAAGCATCCGCTGGACTAAAATGGCATTTGGTCTTTTCTTTTGGCGCTGATTAGATGTATCTAATTTAGGATGAAGTTGGACATTAAGATCACCACCATAAATTAGAATCCCCTGTGTTTCAAAGACTATCAATTGAAATAATTTCTTGAAAAACTTTTTTTTGCTCCCTGGGGGGCTAATTAAAGTTACTTCTTCATTATCTAATTTGCCCTTTACTAAAACAAATCTCCCTTCCTTGTCTTTCACTTCTGAAATAAATTCAAAATGTACTGCATTAGGGATCAGTATAGCCACTCCCCTCCTACGGCCTGATTTATGAGATGAGTAATAAGAGGACAGATGAGTCTCCTGCCAAATAACTACCTGGAGCTTTTCTCGTTTCATTTTAGCTATAATTTTACTCCTTTTAATCAGATTATGCAGCCCATTGACATTTAGCGTGACTATCTTATATTCCCGATGATGCATATATTCTTTTCAACCTGTGTACACCTGTGTAACATTACCTATGGTATCTCAATCAAGAACAATGAACAACAAAACAGAAAAAACAAAACCAAAGACTTCCAAGTCCGAAGTTCAAATAAAACTTCAAGTTCAGAGGAGATGCTCGCGTCCGTCGAGGGCCTCTCGTCGGTGTCAGAGAAGATACTAGTCTACACCGGCAACATTTCCCCATAACCGGTATAAAGTTCCATCTTATCAAGCTCAGTAAATAATAATATTAAGTCTCTTTGTAAATTGGCAGAGAATTAAGACACGAGTATAAGGATAAGAATAAGCACTTTTAGGACAGGGAATTAAGTTCCTTAGTAAACTGAAAATTAAATTGCTAAAGTGTCTTCTTTTGAGGTATAAAAATGCAACATAGGTAAGTTTGAGGAATTACTTAAACTCTCATAGTAAGTAGACAGAAATCAAAAACTCAAAAGCTGGATGGCTCCAGCCGGCAGCCACTCACCCCGCGATAGTGTGGAGATGTTTACCCTCGGGCGCTTTACTCGCCAGCAATCGATGCTCCCGGTGGAGCACGCTGAAAGCTCCATAGTCTCTCTCTTATCCCCCTGTGGTCCACTACCTGTCTGCGGCGATCTGCACCTGCCTTCTCCCACGTTGCCAGTCTCCGCTGCTTCAACGCTGCAGAGTCTGGCTCCTTAATGTTTTCCATAGGGAATCCTCTCTTCTTCAGGTCTTTAGCCGCCTCTGCCACGCTCTCATAGACCTGGGTGCCGCTATCAAAAAACACCTTCAACTTAGCTGGATGTGGCGTTTGGAAGCGGACTCCTTTGGCTTTGAGCTCTCTCAGTATCCCCACATATGCCTTTCTTTTATTCAGAATCTCGGGAGGGGAATCTTGGTCAAAATAAATCCTTTTCCCCTCGTAGCTGTATTCCGAGGTCCATGTCCACGATGGGCAGGCCGACTTCTGATTTTATTAACTTTGTTACAAACTCTGCTAGATTGGACCCCTCTGATTCCTCCGGTAGTCCGTATATACGGAGATTATTCCGACGTGAGCGTGCTTCTAGCTCGGGTGAGAGCCTCCTTCGCTGCCACGTCCCATTCTTCAATGTCGGATATGCGCTGTTCGGCCTTCATGTCGTTACGAAAGGAAAGTCGGAATTCACTCATTTCACTTTTAAGATCCGACCTGAGGTCACGAATCTCGTTATAGATGTCCTGCATGACGGGGCTAGCTACTGCCTCGCCAGCGTCGCCATTGTTCTCATTGCTTTCCTCCTCGCTGTATGTTTCTTCAACTATCTCACCTTTATCTTTACCTTTATATATTTTGTGTGTGTGTGTTCTTCAGTGGGGATAAATATAAAGCAGGGTTTTTAGGCTGCCATTCGCTTCAATGCCACCAGAAGTCTCCCGAGTGCAGGGTTTTTGATGTGTTATTTCTTTACTTCAGAGTTGGTTTAAATAATTTAATACTGCGGTCTGATTGCTGCTTCACTCCTCTAATGTTAGACATACTTCATGTTCATCATGCAAAGTTATTTCTTTTAGTCATTAAATCAAATCATACTGGAACCCCTGTTTTTTTTAAGATGAATTCTAAGATAATTCTAGTGTGTGAACACTGTAGAGTGTCCAAGTGCTGCTCTGCCCTCACAGTTGAGTTCACCCTTTTTCATTCTTTAACATCAAATGCCAGAATTTTCAACAAAGGCAGGCCTTTAAGTTTGATAGGCAAGTATTATCCTTTAAAACCCTTTGAAATGTTGCAGTCAGCCATCTTACAGTTGTGCTGCTGTATTACGCTGCAGCACACATACTGTTTAGATATTTTGTGGAGGAAAAAGGAATAAAAAAGGATTTTACTTAATTTTACTCAGGCATATTTTTGTGTTAAAAAAAGATTTCATCATTGTAATTGTTTTTAATGTTTTACCTCAGATTCCCTCTACTGTTTGGAAACACCTGTCTGATTTTTGAACTTTCACTCAGGAGTAATCAGCAAACAGCCTTTACACTTGATGATTCAGCATTTATCATGATAACTGATATGTGATTTTTAATTGTGATAATATTTTTGTCTGTATTGCCCAGACTTACAGTGCAGTATGCAATGTTCAGAGTACTCTCACAAATAGATGGTGAGGTATCTGGGTGAAATCTTCAAGGCTTATAGATTGCACTACGATGGTAGTCTTGTTTGGGACATGGCTTTTGTCCCCAATTGCACAAGCTGTCCCCAATGAACTGGTCCTATGTCTGAAATGTGTTCCCAAAAGTAGCAATACAATTTAAAATGTACATAAAAATAGTGCCAAATATACAATTCACCATGGCAACAGGTAGATACAAAGGCAGATCTTCCTCTTTCACTGCAGTTGAGCTAGAAATGTCAATGCATACACTTGTGGACTATGAACATGCATATCTTTTTAAGGTAAAATGGGAATGAGTTCAACAGCTTTGTATTTCATGATGCATATTAATGATTATTATTTTTTATTGTGGTTATACATTAAGAAAAGTAATTGTATATCAGAACTGAAGTTCCATCAAGATGGGACAAATGATCAGGGACAAATGTGTTGCACCCTGAATTCTAATTGTGTTGAATCATGGGATACCTATACTATACCAGCCATACTGTACTTTGATGCTTTCTTTTGCTAGCTCCAAGCCACAGCCAAATACAAAGGATGGTTGGGATCCTCAGACTGAAGATGTCACTAACACCACACGTGATCTTGTCAAAGACCGTAAATGCTCATTGGACAGGGACAACAAGCCAAAACTGTTGCACCTCAGAGACCAATCAGAAGTAAGCAACTGTTATTTTTATTAGGCACTAAAAGAATTATCTTTTCAGTGACATAGGAGCTGATGGTACAAATATATCTCAACACTTTATCCTGTCAGTGTATCATGTGTATCATCTAATTACACACACATTCATACTCGGCCATGCCAAGGTGCCTGCTCATCAAGAGGATCTAATGCATTCACACTGATGGCACAGCCTTTTGGAGCGGTTTGGGGTTAAGAATCTTTGCCCACGGACACTGCAGACTGGAGGAGTCGGAAATCAACGGCTGATCTACCGATTATGGACAACCTACTTCTTCTTCTGCTTCTTCTTCTTCTTCTTCTTCTTCTTCTTCTTCTTCTTCTTCTTCTTCTTCTTCTTCTTCTTCTTCTTCTTCTTCTTCTTCTTCTTCTTCTTCTTCTTCTTCTTCTTCTTCTTCTTCTTCTTCTTCTTCTTCTTCTCTCATTCTCATTCTTCTTTTTCTCATTCTTCTTCTCCTTCTCATTCTTCTTATTGTTATTATCATTAGCATTAGCATTAGCATTATTATAACCTGTATTTACCTTGTAATCTCACTGAGATCAAGAAAAAAAAAAGGAAGCATATCCAGATAAACAAAAGCTAATTACAGCATCAGACACATCAAAAATCATGACACTCTTAGTTTTGACCAAAAGAACCTGTTCACAAGGCAGGGCAGGTCATCTACTCATTTGAAGATCAGCAGTTCGATTCCTGGCTCCTCTCAAAATACTGAACCTCAAATGACTCCAGATGGCTGTGCCCGTGGTGTAAGGATGTGTGTGAATGGTTAGTCTCCTACTGATGACCCTGTGTGGTAGCTCCTGTCATCAGTGTATGAATGTCTGTGAATGGGTGAATGTGACATGTAGTGTGAAAGCGCTTTGAGTGGTTGAACAAGCAGAAATGGGCTATAGAAATACAGTCTATTTAAAACTTACCATTTTTACAGGATGATGTCAAATCCCCCTCCTCAACATCAGAAGACGATGACAGTGAGAAGAAGAAGCAGCAGAAGAAACTGAACAAAAAGAAAATTAAAAGAAAGATCTCCAAGTTCTTCAGGTTAAAGTTAGAGAAAGAGAAGGAGAAAGAGGGTGATGGATCTCATCCTCAGAGGCCTTGCTCATTGCCTATCACCACAGAACCAGAGCCTAAACCAACCATCATCTCTCCTAGTAAGTTCCTCCATTACACTATTAAACTACACAAACCAGAGTATTTTAAACCATTTTTCCAGTGTATCTTAAAACAATAGTGGGGCATCCAAAATGAATATGAAACAGGTTTTTCTTGCCATAATCATTCCTCCTGTTAATACTGCCCATTAAGAGATCCCTTCATAATGGTCTTTCAGTGTAATTGATGGGGGACAAAAATACAAAATATATTTAGAAGATTATCTTACAATAATGTGAAGCTCCATCCATTAGCAAGTTAGTCAAAAATGTAGATAACTTCCAAAGTTACAGCATTTTTTATACCAAATTCTTTTTTTTCTTCTTTTTTCTTTTTAACTATCCTTCCACTTTAACTCAGGAGTGGAAGAATAGTCAGACAGGAACACAAAAAGCTAGATAAATAGAAGATAGAACGTTCTATTGTCATTATATTTTACGTATAATGAGATTACAGGTGCCAACAAATGTTATACTAAAAATTCTGTACATTTGGTAGATATCACTGAAGATATGAAAAAAGTACTCCTGAAGCCTAGGAGTCCTCCTAAATGGCACCAAAAGTTCTATCTATCTATTAAAGTTTCCTCTTAAGCTGCTGAGAGGAGCTATTAGTAAGGACACGAGAGAACTCCTGAACCTTGATGCTGAGGATGACATCATGTTGTATGAATAAGCTCTATCACTGGCTACATCCAAGTTCTCTTAACCTGGAAATCATTCTGGTCTGCTCCCTTGAAGGCTGTTCCAAATAGCTTCTTTTGCTCTGAGGAGTGAGAATGGATCTGAGCAAGCAAACATTAGACCATTCTTCATGGAATCTTTCAACAGCCAACCCACCCCTTTTTGGGAAATCAGTTACTGATTGGACGCTGCTGTTGATCAGACTGCTCTGACACTAAATCACTTCTAGTTTAGACTGGAGTGCTCAAAATAATATGTGCATACAAAATACAATTTGTACCCATGCTTTGGTTAATTTGTATGCACAAGATATAATTTGTTCTCACATTTTAAGCATCATGTGCACAAGATAAGTGTATAAGTGAGAGCCAGCACAACAGACCAGCCTTTCTCCCCAGAGCATGAAGTGCAGTGTACCTGCTGCATTTAATTAAGTTTTAATATGTTTTCAGGTAAGAAAGTAAGTATGTAGATTTCCATGTCAGTGTTTTAAATAACACCTGTTTGTGAATCAGCTTAAATGTTTTCAGAGATGTGAGACCAGCTGTTCATCTCAGCTGTTAGCAGCTAGAGTCCTGCATCCAGGAGGAATATGATCTGATGAAATAATCTGTGATGCTCATTGGTGATTTACTGCTGGCTCTAATGTCTGTAGCATTTCCATATATGAGAACGATTTATACCTTGTGTGCACAAGTTAATCAAAACATGGAAACAAATTATATATTGTGTGCATGAATGAACTAAAAATGGGAATGAATTGTATTATGTGTGCACATTATAACATTTTCAGTACTTTTTCAGTACTAAAACGTGGCCTTGATTTCTTTTGCCCATGTCCATAGTGAGAGTGACTAAAACACAAGAAAAGATTAAAGTGAGGGAAACATGGATGGAATTAAGGGAATTGACATGTACCAACTATGTCCACAGTGATTGGTTGACAGGTCTGTGTCAATGCAGTTTAAAGAATCATTTCTTTAATACATCTATAGATGGTAAATGATTCTGAAAGACGACTGTTATACATCTGAAATGACAGCTGGTCTCTACTGGTGTTTGTATGGTCAAGTGTTTAGGTTGCTGGACAGCTAGGTTATGGGCATCTAGTGAGGTGAAAACCAGAATTGTATTTTTTTTTTTTTTTTTTTAATTTCAAAGAGATTCAAAGAGCTTCATGATTTTATGGGGGAATGATGAGTTATTATTGTTTACTATTATTGTTGTTGTGAAATTATTTGTCCTATGACATCACTTTTTTATATTTGATTATTTATGATAATAGGGAAATAGTCCTCAATGTGGGCCACACAAGAGAGGTGAATTGCAGTTATGATTGGTAATCATATTACCTATGATTCTGCAGGGGTATAAGGTATTTTAAGATTAAACAAGTTCACTTTAGTTACATGCATTATTTATTCCTAAACATTACAAACAAGTAATAAACACTATGCAATTTTACAAAGAAGACACATGAGGGAAAGGGAAACTGGTACACAAGGCTATGGCTTGTGAAAGATTCAAATGCATGATGCAGTTATCTATTGTGTAGTTGGTATGAAAGACCTGATATACAGATGGCAAACTGTTATGGCTCACGGAAGCAGTGAGCCATAACAAAGGAGAGCTTCTGGTTTAGGCACTCCTAGTCTTGATCCTTAACTCATGACTCTAGATATTGATGTTTCACTTCCTGTTCTTGTTGTTCTGAATCTCATACCAGAGTAGTAAAAGGCATTCCATATGTATGGCAGAAAGCAAGAAGACAAAGACAAAAACAAGAAAAACCAGTTAGCAACCTGGAGTCTTAGATAAGAGACTGTTTTAAAGTTTCGGTCTGCCCGCCGAGATGGTGGATTCTGGCCAATCCAAGGGGTTGTAGAATTCTCAGGGAGCATAGTCAGTTACTTCCTGTCCACAGACAGGCAAGTACAACTTCTGAATGGGGTAATTATTTTAATAAAAGTCTTTACAATATAGCAATTACATTATTTTGCATAAAGCTTTAGCATTCTGAAAATGAAACAAGCTGAAAAGTACTTAACAAGATGTTAGCCTTATCAAGGATGATGAAGATATGTTAATGGTACATTCCTTAGCTGAAAGTCAGTGGAGTAAAACGTGGTCTGGGACGCATCTAACCACATATATTTTGTAGTGTAAATGCTAATGCATCCTGATGTGTCCCAGGCCAGGACGTTACAGGAAAGTATGTCATCAGTGCAGGACATGGTGTTTGTTTTGGTAAATGGTTGAAAGAATGGAGAGGAGTAATCTAAACAGTTGGAATACCCTATACATGTATATTAAGTGATGTAGGCTGCAACCAAATCAGGACACAAGTGGTCAGCTTGAGACTGCTCCAAACGCATAATAAAGACAGGTGGAAACAGCAATGTATCTTGGCTGTCCACTTGTGATGGTATAACCTGAGACACATTTTATGGTCAGGTGTACACAGGGCTTATATATGAGATGTTCTGCAGCAAGTTCCCCTTGTTGTTGTTGATGTTGTTAACTGGTGGCACAATTTCAAAAAGGACTTCATTTGCAAACAGCAAATCAATCAATCAATCTTTTAATCAGTCATGTTCCTTACCAAAGAGGAAACTCTTAATGAGAACTTTTAGAGCCATTTACTACTGGTAAGATAAGAACCTTTGTGATTACAGTCCATGCTCGATGAAACCACTTGTCCTGTGTTGTCCTTTGAGAAAAAATCCAGAGACCAAAGACCAAAAATGTTTCATAATGGTCTCCTCGCTATCTAACTTGCAGACACGAACACATCTTGTCTGTTGAACAAGTCACCAAACAAATTAATCAGGAAAAAGTGCACTGCTAACTTCTGCCAGCTGTTGTCAAACAGTGATGGCTGAGACGAAATAGAGCATTTCCCCAAAGACCCTTTTTCCTCCTTAAAAATCCAATACAATTTCAGTTGGAATTGAAGCTAAAATGTTACTGATTATATTTGGTTTTCTTGTGTGTATATAAACATACTTATTGACATTAGAAAGTGGTTAAAGTAGAATGTTTAACACAGAATGACATCTGAGATACTTGTGTGTGTTGTGTTTGATACAGACCACCCTCCTGGGTTCTATAATGAGGTAGCAGAGAAGCTGGAAGAGATTGCTCAGAGGTCCACCAGTATAAAGAAAGTGAATCCCATCAGCCAGTCTTCCCCAGGTATACACACACACACACACACACACACACACACACACACACACACACACACACACACACCTATCCTTGTTAGCACATTACAATGACTTCATTAAACTGTGTTTAATGTTTTTTGTAAGATAATGTGGCAGTGTGTAGTATTAGTATTATATTGTCTTAGTGGTACTATACGACGGAGTAATTAGTGGTACTATACGACAGAGTAATTAGTGGTACTATACGACAGAGTAATTAGTGGTACTATACGACGGAGTAATTAGTGGTACTATACGACGGAGTAATTAGTGGTACTATACGACAGAGTAATTAGTGGTACTATACGACAGAGTAATTAGTGGTACTATACGACAGAGTAATTAGTGGTACTATACGACGGAGTAATTAGTGGTACTATACGACGGAGTAATTAGTGGTACTATACGACGGAGTAATTAGTGGTACTATACGACGGAGTAATTAGTGGTACTATACGACAGAGTAATTAGTGGTACTATACGACAGAGTAATTAGTGGTACTATACGACGGAGTAATTAGTGGTACTATACGACGGAGTAATTAGTGGTACTATACGACAGAGTAATTAGTGGTACTATACGACAGAGTAATTAGTGGTACTATACGACAGAGTAATTAGTGGTACTATACGACAGAGTAATTAGTGGTACTATACGACGGAGTAATTAGTGGTACTATACGACGGAGTAATTAGTGGTACTATACGACGGAGTAATTAGTGGTACTATACGACGGAGTAATAGGGCCACATGAGGAATTTTTTTTTCTCGCGACGAGATTAAAAAACTTTAAAGTCAGCACTTCGACATTAAACTCGAAATGTCGAGAATAAACTTTACTGTCCAAATTTCTCCTCACCAGCTTGCCAGGGACTCCAGAAATAGGTGAAAAAGTTAGAATTTACAGTGAAAAGGCTGCACTGCAGTGTCTCCTCCAATGTAATATCTGCATTTGACTTGCTGAGCTACTTTAGCTTTTTGCACAAAGAAATCCTGTAATAGAGCTGAAAAAAAAGAAAAAGATGTTCATAGGTTATTAATCTGTAGGGGCATTATAATATAATCTCACAGCTGCAAGCAAATTATATAGTCATTGAGTAAAGGACAATAAAGTCGACCTGGCATGCCGACTTTAATCTCGACATGTCGACTTAAATGTCAACACGCTGAGATTAAAGTCGGCATGATATTTCGACTTTATTCTCGACATTTCAAGTTTAATGGCGTAGTGCTGACTTTAAAGTCGTCATATCAAGTTTAATCTCGTCGCAGAAAAAAATAAATGTTTTTCCTCATGTGGCCCAAATACTCGTCGTAGTACTAGGACACCATAGAGCAGCTGTTTTTTTTTCTGATAACCCCTCAATGGACCATGCTCACAAACTGATGTCATATGCACAAACCTTCTTTGCCACAGTCACTCTACCTCATTGGTTAATGTTTATCAATACAGTGAAATGTTTACAATATTTGCATTCTACATTCTTGCACTTATTTGTGCATCATTTCTAGTCTTTTTGCACTGTTCTTTCCTGGTTTAGTTTTGTATTTGCATCTTATGTTGACGGACTGTTTTGCACTGTTTAATGCAAAATGTAACTCATCTGACCCAGGGAAATATGTCTGAGGAGACAAAAACTAAGAGCTATATGATGCAGTTTCATTGACTTTAAAGTTGTTGGTTCTTTCTTCCAGTAGCTTGTGATAAAGAGGCAGTGGTGCAGCAGCTTGCTAAGATACTCTCTGTTGAAGGAGATTCCATCAACACTAAGGTAGGTGTGCTTTGTACTGAGACTTTGTTTAATTTAGAGGGAGTTTTGCATCATCAGTTAACTGCAGTCAGCCTGATGTGCTCTGTGACGTTTAATACAAAAAGATATTGATAGGACAAAATATTGGTGAGTCTGACTCAAGTCCACATCTTCTAATTATACATATTTTGACAGATCCAGTCGGACCCTTTTCTGCGCTCCGGCTTGACTCGTCTTTCCTATGCATCATTTGCCAAGCTTTTAGACACTTTCAGCAGTAGTCAGGTATCTGAGGCCCCAGCCCTGCTGCCAACAGCTAGTCCAACACTGCAGCGCATGGCTGTCACCATGGAGGTATCACGGCGGATAGTGACAGCCACAGGAACCCAGCGCATGCAAGGTTATGCAGAGTGCTACATGGAGACCTTTGCCCCCTGGGTAAAGAGCCAAGGAGGATGGGTAAGTGATTTAATGAAAACATTTGCAACTTCCATTATGTCCGAATGATCAAATTTTATATATCTTTGGGCTGTTGGTTGATTAAAATATTCAATCCTTATCAATGTGTCAATAGTTTATCACAAATGTAACACCAATAATACCAAATCAATCACGCTTTTTAAAAATATATTACATTTTTAACAGAGACATTTTTCAAGTGCTAATATTCTTATTAACATGGGAATGGACAAGAGGTGCTTACTTTATGCAAATGTATGCATTTATTGTTGGAAGTCAATTAACACTAAACAATAACAAAGATTTCCAATGGGAAAAAAATTGTCCGAAACCTTCACAGGTACAGCAGCCAGCTGAATTCTCTGATTAAAGGTAGTTTTAAAATCAGACAATGTAATTGTGTCCAACCTCATATGGGAAAAATGAAGGCTAACAAAAACAACGTCTTCTGCTATGGGATAAAAACAGGATGATAAAAAAATAAAACAAACAATAAATACAGGTGTTACTCATTTCATTTGTGTGCTTTACCATGGTGCTGCCACATCAGTAAAGGTGGGGATTGCACTATCTTACTGTACATGCTAGGTGGCAGCAGAGTGCTTGAATCCTGATAACAGGATTTTGCAACAGCTGTGGAACTGGATAAATGTATGTAATATGACTCCTGAATAGAAACTTTTCATTTCAACAGATATGTAACCTAAACAACTGTTCTCTGAACAAATAATAAATTAAAGCAAGATGTGCAATATAGAATAACTGTTTGACATCAACATAGCATAAGCATAAGCGTCTATGTCCTATGTCCACAAGACCATGTGTTGCTCGCTTGTGCTGATGTTACAATCCTCTACTGTCACCATGTGCAGGTTGTTGGTGCACACTGCAGTTACTCTTGGATTCATTATTTTAACCCCCTTCTCTGTCGCTGTGGCATTAATGTGGTAATCACATCAATTGAAACGAGTAACATCTGTAAAGTGAACAGGAAACAGTGGAAAGGAAGTTTAAGAAAGAAAATGTGTTGTTCTCTTTGGTCATTATACAGGTTGTGTATCGTCTATACAGCAGTGGCTCTCAATGGCAATTACAGTGCAGTAAATGTCTAGGAATTTGGTAAAATACAACTCCTGAAAATGACAAAAAGTGCACTAGTGCCCTAATTAAAGCTGCAGGCAGCCATGATTGGCCCTATGCACCTTTATGCCGAGGGTGTGTGCTGCACTCGATATGCTGTTATTGCAGAGTAACAAGATGCAGCAATAGATTAACCAGTGGGCAACTGAAATGGATATACATTTTCAAGAATATTGCATATTACACATAGATGATAACATTTGACCCTTGCAGACATGGGCAGATGATGACATTTACACATGGACCACTGAAGCTACAGTATGCAGCTTTATTTTCCTCTGTTCTGCATGTCATCAACCTTTGATTTCATCTTCAGGAGAATGTGGTAGATTTGGAGGAGTGTGTGGAGTACGACTGAGTCCTCAGAGGGGTCTTTTGATTCCAACTTCAAATGCTGAAAACTGATTGACATCAAAGTGAAGAGACGGTTGGACCATGCTTTGCTTTCCTACAACAGATTGTCCATGAACAAGCTTTCCTGGAGTCATCTGGACTGTGAGAAGAGCAGATTCCATAAGCCTTTGTCTGATTATTGTTAGTCAAATCTTACAATAATCACAAGAGGTAACTTCTGCTGAAAGTACATTCACCACAGGTTATTGTTCTCCATGTTTGTAAAAAGAAGCGATTTGTTGTTATTTGTTATTTTGATGTAGATTGTTTAATCAATAGACCTGTCCATCAATTTGAATTTGATAGCAGGTTGTATTGTGTTTTGAGTTTTGGTAGTGGCCAATGGGCAGCCTGTCAACATAGCATCCAATTCTCTCTCTGTCAGAGCATTCCATTTGTTTTATTTTTTGTTTCCTATGCTTTTGTCAACCTTCCTCCAATTTGGTCTGTCAGTTTGCTCTGCTCTCTAGTCCTCATTTTGCTATCTCCCTTTCCTGGGGCAAGATGAATGTGTTATCCAGAAACCCAGAATTAACAGAGCCAGTTGATAACCAGTTTTGTAATACTGGTCATCCAGGTTCAATAATGTGAGGCTTAGTGAAGCCAAAGAGAGGCAAGATGAAGTTAAAAAGCTTCATGATACATGATACAGGCCACTGGCTGTGGTAGGGTGTAGACAGTCATGTGCTCCCTAAAAAGTCTCCACTGAAAACCTTTTAGCTGTAAAATAATTGAAGTCTAACAATGTGTATTTGGTAGTGTCAAGATTACTGATTGTTTTTTATGTCATGTTTTATGTATGTATTTATACATTTTTATATGTAGCTATCATCAGTTACAGTAAGTCAAAATGATAGGTACAAGGTGTGTTTTGTTTGTGAAGATGAATGTGATGTGATAAGAATTTGGACTCCCTTTGTTAGCATGATGACCAAAACCTTGCTTAATACAATTGAAACTCTGAATGACTAGATTCCACTAGGAGTAAAAGGGTAATATTTGGCTATTTAGTATTTTGTTTTTTTTAATTGGAATTTTATTTTTAATTACAACTTGACATATCAGAGAAAAAACACATCAGTTCATCATTGCAATATCTATTCATTTACAGCACATCAACAATCATCTATAATTCTACATGGGAGTGGGAGGGAACTAAGGTAACAAAACATGACAAACAGAAAGCAACAATAACACTCTAGCTGGGGTCAAGTTAACTTACCAAAGACTTGCCGGACCTCAAGAATTCTATGTTTTAAATTATTTTATTGAACTGACACTTTAATAGAACAGGCTATAATTCTGTTATAGGACTTGTAACATGAACATGGAGTGTCTCAAAACACCTGATTGGCCAAAATTCTGTTTGAAGTAACCTTGAGTAACCTCTGCATGATAAATCATGTAGTAAAACCACTACAGTGTCTGTAGATAGCCAGAACTGAGTCATTTATATAGTTATGACTTAAGTGTCAATAATTTTGTTTTGTATTTAGAAGTTATTTATTACAATTGTATTTTACATACTACTGCCATGACCTCTGCACTGTGAGTTGTTATTAATGAGTTCATCACAAAGAAGAGAACTAACTTACTGTGCTAGATGTGAATAGTGGACAATGAGAAGGGACATACTGTACTGTACACAATATATAAGAACAACAGAGATAAGATATTTTTCACTGACATAAATATAGTCAACGTATGTTTTTTTGGGATCAGTGATGGTTTTTTGGGGGGTTTTGAAAAAAATAAAAGCTTCTTTAGAAATGACCTGTCTGATGTAGTAGTTTGTGACTGACAACTATTCTTTGTAGTTGGTGTGAAGGGCTTCCAACGGCAGACTACATTACAGGAGGTATGCCTCGCACCTACATTTTTATCTCAAGCTATATTGTATCTATCGTGATATCGTGACAAGATATCGTCTTAGACTTTGGATACTGTAATATCTTCATATGGCATGTCTTTTCCTGGTATTAAAGGGTGAATTAAAGTAAAGTGATGCAATTTTATTTTTTTCTGAACTTAAACTGTTCTGGCTGTTCTATTTTTTGCATTTACCCACTTAGGGCCTGATTTACTAAGATAAAGCAATTACTTGTTCCCCTCTTATAAGTAATACATTTTAAAAGAAGGAGCCAAATGATTGGTTAAGAGTAGGGGTCCACCATGAACCCTAAACCAAACTTCTTCGGACAAAATGGCCGGACACGCGAGTCCTAGGGCTTGATTTACTAAAGGTTTGCGTGTGTAAAAACGTGTGCAAACTTGTCATCACCCGTAAAAATGTGCAAGCTGATCTACTAACACAGCGCACTGAGGCTTGCATCTTTCAACTGTGCAAGATAATACATACTGTCCAGTTAGTACATTTACCATAATGAATGTAATATTAGTAGTTTACCATAATAAATGTAATATGAGACGTTTTAACCCCAGTGTGCAAAATACAGGGAGGAGAAAATGTTAATATGTTATTTACCATACGCATTGTGATTTACCAAACCAGAAGGTAATTTTGCTGATAGTAACTGCGTCTATAAATAATACCTTTGAAGGACAGGTATTAACCTGCTGCTCACTGCGCTCAGATGACAGCTGTCACTGTAGAGAGGAGGAGACGGAGGCACAATGACAGAATACACACAGGACGGATTTTTTCCACTTGTGTTAATATTTTTGGAGTGTAATATTTTTGGTTTTACTATCAGCATTGACTTTGTCACAAATACTCTCCCATATGTCGGTTTTTCTGGTAATATTTGTTTTTGTTACACTCTAAGAAATAAAATGTTGGATTTACTTAAAGGGGCTATATGTGAAATACAGCTTTATTAGCTTTCAGGAATTGTATTTTTGCTATGTTAACAACTAATGGTGTATTGACATCTGGAGTAGAGAGTTACGTCACACGCCCTCTGTGTGTGTTGTTCTGGAGCCTTTGTTTTGAAAGCCGGGCCGGCAGCGCGTTCATATTAGTGCATGTGAAACACCTCCTCCTCTCCTCCCCCGGAACCGTTATGCCACTCCCCCTATATAACCGTTAATCCACTCCCCCTATATAACCGTTAATCCACTCCCCTATATAACCGTTAATCCACTCCCCTATATAACCGTTAATCCACTCCCCTATATAACCGTTAATCCACTCCCCCTATATAACCGTTAATCCACTCCCCTATATAACCGTTAATCCACTCCCCCTATATAACCGTTAATCCACTCCCCTATATAACCGTTAATCCACTCCCCCTATATAACCGTTAATCCACTCCCCTATATAACCGTTAATCCACTCCCCTATATAACCGTTAATCCACCCCCCCTATATAACCGTTAATCCACTCCCCTATATAACCGTTAATCCACTCCCCCTATATAACCGTTAATCCACCCCCCTATATAACCGCTGCAGCGAGGGAGGAGCGCTACGGAAACAGTCGAAGGTGCACTTTCCAGCGACAACAAATCCACGTTATTCTTCACCTTCAAGGTCTACCTTTGACCGGGATGCTAGCGATGCACCTGTGGCTAGCCAAGCTGCTAGCATAGCCACGGACAGCGACGAGCAGTCGGATGCAGAGCCTCCTGATGCGGGAAAGCATGCAGCAACGGACAGAGAAACAACCTCGTCAAAAAGGCGCAAATATGATGAAAACTACATTGCTTTGGGATTCACTAGTATTAGTACTGGTGGATTTACTCGGCCACAGTCTGTTATATGTGCAAAGGTACTGTCTCACAACTCAATGAAACCTTCACTGTTGCGCAGACATTTAGAAACGAAACATGCTCATTTGAGAAATAAGCCACAGGAGTTCTTTGAACGAGAACTGAGAAGACTTTCTATCAGTAAGACTTGCATACAGGAGACAGATACAGTTAATAGGAGCGGGCTACAAGCATCTTACATGGTGAGTTACAGAGTGGCTAAGACTGGCAAGCCACACACTATTATATTGTGGAGGACTTAATTGTCCCTGCTGCCACGGATATGGTTGGGACAATGCTGGGGGAAAAGGCCAAAAAAACTATACAGACCATGCCTTCATCAAAGCCAGAGCCAGTGAATTTTACGCACTACAGCTGGATGAGTCGACAGATGTAGCGGGCCTGGCACATGTCCTGGTATATGTGCGGTACATTCATGAAGGGACAATTAAGGAGGACATGCTCTTCTGTAAATCTCTGGAAACAAGGGCAACTGGAGAGGACATTTTCAAAATGCTGTACACCTTTGTGACATCAAACGGACTTATGTGGACACAATGTGTTGGCATCTCTACTGATGGTGCAAAGGCCATGACCGGGAGACACAGCGGAGCACTAATGCGCGTGTAAGCGGTTGCGCCTGATGCCACTTGGGTTCACTGCAGCATCCACCGAGAGGCTCTTTTTGCCAAGGGAATGCCTGCCAGCCTGAAGAATGTTTTGGACACTACAGTGAAAATGGTGAACTTTGTGAAAGCCAGGCCCCTGAACTATCACACATTAACTGCATTATGCAGTGAAATGGGCAGCGATCATGAGACGTTACTACTTCACACATAGGTACGCTGGTTATCAAAAGGGCAAAGTATTGACACTTTTCTTTGAACTCAAAGATGAATTTAAGATGTTCTTCAGTGACCATAACTTTCATTTGTCTGAGCATTTGCACGATGAAGCGTTTTTTACACGCCTGGGTTATCTGGCGGATATTTTCCGTGGCACGGCGTCATGCGATGTCGCCGCAAAAGTTCAATTTTTTCAACTCGCGCGTTGATGCGATGGATGCGATTTTCGCGGCATCGCTACGCGATTTTCGCAGCATCGCGTTATCCTGTTGCGAATTTGCGTCTAATCGTGTGTTTGCATTGACTTAGCATTTAATCTCGACGCGCTGCATCGCGCTTGGTCTGAACGCACCCTGCATGCCCTGTGCCTAGCTGATGCCATTCATCACACACGTGAACTAAATAACAGTAATTAACCGTCTCCCCTTGAGCACACGGCGCGTGACTGGTAATGGTTGAAACTACCTGCTTAGCTTCCTGGCTACTGCGCATGTCTGACCCGGGATTTCCACCGGGTCCGTCAGCGGTGCGGAACAGCTGCGCCATGGCTAGGCTCCGTCCTCTGCGCATCGTGAACTCACACCGGTAGCGTTACGGCAGCGGAGCATGCTTTGGGAGAGAAATCTGCCTTTTACAATGAAGTTGCACTGTTAATACAGTAATTACGGCAGCCCAATCAAATCCGAACAAGTGACTTTAGTCTACCGGAATTACTGTAGTAGCAGCACAACTAAACAGCCCGATTTTGTTAACTTGCTCAAATTTAGTTGATTTGGTAATTTTCTTTGATTGTTGTGCTTATAAAATGTGTCAGTATGCTACGTAGCTAGATGGTGTCTTTATCTGTCTGGTTTATTCGTGTTTGTTGCTTAAATACTATAAATTTTGGGCTTGTCGCAAGTTAGAAAAGGCTCCGTCAAAAATAGAAATGCTGCGGATTGATAGCGCTGCGGCGCGGAGAGCTGGGACGTTGCTGGGACATTGCTGAGATGCTCCTGGTGGAAATATTCTCATTGATTATAGTGGCAACTATCAGCTCCGGTGACCGCGGCACAGCCATAACGTGCCGCTGACGGACCCAGTGGAAATTGGGCTTGAGACTTGCTTATGCCCGCCCGATTTAAGTGAGATGGTTATGTTAGTATGAATCAGCTGTGTTTTGTAGACTTGAAATCTCATACTATTGCGTTATTCCAATGAAACCTTCTTATTTTTTCTGTAAAAACCTAATAAATATGGTGATTTTACCTTAACAAAGTTACATAACATGAACAACATGGCTATTTCATTTATTAGAGTGTTTAACTCAATATATTTGTTAACCTCTTCCACTAGAACCTGATCACATTTGATTTTGCACTTGCGGGCGTTCTGCTCGTCCAAACTCTCCATTAAGACACAAAACTAGGGATGCACCGAAAATTCGGCCACCGAAAATGGCCAAAAAGCGCATTTTCGGTTTTCGACCGAAATACTTTTATCACCGAAACAACACGGCCGAAACAGCTAACTAAAGAGATCAGCTCCTCTGATGCATCTGTAGCAGACGTTATTCCTTTAATTGCAGCACTAAAGTGTAGTTCACTCTTAGAGTCTATGAGCACATGTTTCACTGAGATCTGTTTGGATCCTCTGCACTTCATCGCAACTGTACTTGATCCACGTTGTAAAGATCATTACCTGGATCAGGTGGGATTAAAGCAGCGCGCACCAGAAATGATCCGGGCCGTGATGGATGCAGAGAACCCGCTTAGAGACGGAGAAGCGCACAGCACAGGAGAAGGTGTGTGTGTTTGTGTGACTATAAATGCAGCGCGTGTGAGAGTAAAGCGTGCTTATAGCTCTGTGTTGCTGCTTATTAGACCTACACCGATCGCTTTATTGTTGTAATGTCAGTGCTAAATAAATATTTTCATACTTTTGTAATTGATTTATTCTCTGAATTGCAATGCCTTGATTTTAGTGAGGTTAGTACACAGTCATAGCCATAAATGCAATGATACTAATAATTGGCATAATAATTTCTTTCAGTGTTTCGGTTTTCGGCCTTGGTTTCCTCATTTTTGGTTTCGGACAAGAATTTTCATTTCGGTGCATCCCTACACAAAACCCTCATTTAAATACTGCTGTCTCCACCCTGTTGCACCTGTTTTCATTACTTTCCAACTACTCCTCTATTTTTGCTTTACCTTTTTGATCGATCAGCTTAGTTATTTTTCCACGGTGTAACTCAAAACTAAGTCACACACTAAATTTTTGTAGTTTTTCGCAGTCCGAAAGCTTTTGTGCCTTCAAGCTGAAGCTCAACTCTCTTCTTTTTGATGCCTTTTAGCTAAAGTCAACCAAAGAACTTTAATAAGTTAAATCAGTTGTGCTTATCATCACTAAAATCACAGAACCATCTCAGGTGCTCACCGCCTGAATCCGAGAGACAGCCTCCAGAGACCTGATCCGGAACGAGCAGCCGCCCAGGCCAGCTGACCCCAGACGGAATTCGGGATCCTCGGAGCCCAACGAGATCGCATCCCGCTGAACCCGCCAAAATCCCGAACCATGGACAGCGGAGGGTTAGTCTTCTGAAAAGTTTTATTGATTGTTTATCATTGTTAGTTAATAAACCTCATATAATCATTCTTGGTCGTTGTGTGTGTATTGATTTGAAGTGAATATCAGGACGCCAGAGAATTCATAACTTCAGAAATTTGACTGATTCAGAAATGTATTGATTTATTAAACTTTAATAATAAACCAATTAGTGAGTCAATATTTCCTCCTAAACACGGAGGTGTTGTCCCTGATAACGAGAGTTTATAAATTTAAACATCCAAAATTGCTACATGTTGAATTGGCTCTAATTATCATTACAGATGTTCAGTTATGCACACTTTTTGGTAACACAAATTAATGTAACTTTCAAAAATTTGTGTTAAAATATTTTTTATTCTGTGATAGATTTCTGAAAAAAAGAAAACAGATGACATGTCCATAACTCACTCAGAGTATTCAATCAAAGTTACATTCGTACATTTTTGGTCATATTTTCTAGAAAGGTGAAACCGTTTGCAAAATGTATTTGAGATTTTTTGTTCTTTTAGATGAGTGAATTTCTTGTAGTGTAAACATAAATACTTTTGGTAGGTAAATTTGAAGAAGATTGGTGAAGGCGACCAAATATAATCTGTTGGTTCACATCAACTATGGAATATATTCACCTCAATAGGTGTACTTGTATTGACATAATAGCAGTTTGCACACTTAATGAAATAGATTTTAGGTTCCAAACATCACACATCAACAGTAGTGGTGTAAAAATAAAAACATTTGTTTGTGATATATAAAGCAGGAAGTCAATAGTTCAAATGTCATTGTAAATTGTCAATATAATTGGACAGTTTGTGTTTAACATAATATGGGTAAATATGGCAGAAAACAACAAAAATGTGTGTTGTGCTTTTTTAAAATACATTTAGCATGATATGATTTTTTGACGCAATATATTTGTATATAGAAAAAGAGTAATTCATTTTTCAAACAAAAAATGTATGCTTAGTGCACACAATGAGATACGTTTTGTTAAAAGGAAATAAATATGTTTAAACAACATAAAATATATAGTCCTAATGTACAATTACAAATGTGTTTTAAACTTATTTTAAAGATTTGAGTTATTTATACCAATATACTGGCCAGAACATTGATAACTTGATAGCACTGATAACTTAAATATTAAATTGACAATAAGACTTTAGTATATAATGGTTAATAGTACACAAAATAATGTAGTTTAGTCACATACTTTTGTGTTGAAAAAAACATTATATACATATTTACCAACTCAATAACTTTGTTATCTACACTAGATGTGGTCACTTAATATGATACAGAATTCTATGTTATTAAAAACAAATGATTTTATCATTTGGAAAATGTATTAAATGGACAATGATCTCCAGTCAGATAAAACATTTGACACATTTATTTTGTGTCAGATGTACTCATCATTTTCCTGTTACTGTACTCTTCTTTCTCTTCCTTTCATTATCTTGCTCTCTCTTGCTCGGTGTGTCATATGTTCAGCTATTCCTCTGCCTCCTTTATGGATAGTGATACATGTAATAAATATAGTTTATTTGCAGTGTTGGAGGCACGGCAAAGTTCCATACCACAGAAACCTAATAGTTAGCTAATGTAGTTAGCCGGCCTCCTGTAGCTGATGTGGTTCTCACCCAAAAACACAACAGCAATAAACAGAGTAGAGTTACACATACATGTCTAATAAAAATGAATACCACTTCTGCAATAGTAGACTACAGCAAAATAGGATAAATGTGGACTATCATATTGATTTATTTTGTCCTACTGAAACCTGGTTGTGTCATGTCTAAATGAATCCCCAGTCATATTAATACTCACATTCCTTGAGACACCAGTCGAGAAAGTGGAGTTGCAGCCATTTTCAACTCAAACCCAATAATCAACCCCAGACCTAAACTTATTTTTAACTCATTTGAAAGCCTTGTTCCTAGTGTTTCACACACCACCTGGAGAAGGCCAGTTCTGTTTGTTATACTGTACTGTCCTGCTCTGATTCTTATCTGACTTCTCAGAGTTTTTATTAAACTTAGTCCTCAGTGCTGATAAAGTAATTATAGTAGGCAAATTTGATATTGACTTAGACATCATTAATGATAGCCTTAGCACTGTTTATGTCATCATTAGACTCTATTGGCTTCTCTCAGAGTGAAAATAAACCCAGTCACTGTCTTAACCAAACCCTTGACCTTGTTTTGGCATATAGTATCACAATTGGACATTTAATAGTTTTTCCACAAAATCCTATTTTTTCAGAGACCTTTACTTAATAACTGTTGAATTCTTTTTACTGGACTACATGCCATTTGACAAAAATGTCTTCACTAGATGTCTATCTGAGAGTGCTGTTTTAAGGAATCTCCATCAGCACTGAATTCAACAGCATGTCTCAATACAACAGAGGACTCTTATTCTGATTTTAGTCCCTCCCAAACTGTTCATAGTGATAGTGCTGCAGGCTCACTGTTAATGACTCTCGACTCCATTGCTCCTTTAAAAAAAGAAGATAATTAAATAAAAGAGGTTAGCTCTCTCCAACCCACACGTTAAAGCAATTGTGGAAACTTGGAAGGATATAGTGTTCCACAAAACTGGAAGAATTTCACTTAGTCAAGCAAGATAGTCTTAAAACATATAAGAAGACCCTCTGTGATGCCAGAGCTGCCTAGATGCCTTAGAATAAAAACAGCCTTACGTTCCTTTTTTACTTCATCTAAACCATCATCCTGTCTCTCAGATCCTTTTCCGACTAGGCTGCTTAAGGAAGTCTTTCCCTCAGTTAGCACTTCTATATGATCAATCTGTCTTTAGTAACAGCATATGTACCACAGTCCTTTAAAATAGCTCCAATTAAACCACTTCTTAAAAAGCCTAATCTTACTTCAGGTGTTTTGTTCAACCTATGTCTAACATCCCCTTTCTCTCTAAGATCCTTGAGAAAGCAGTTGTCGATCAGTTGTATGACTTTCTACATAGTAATAGTTTATTTGAGGATTTTAAGTCTGGATTTGGAGCTCATCATAGTACAGAGACAGCACTGGTACTGGTACATCATGTTAATGATGAATCCTCCATGCACACAAAAGTTATTCTGGTGCATGATGCTCCTCAAGGTTTACCTATTCACCTCATGCTTCCTTTAGGTAATATTATTTGGAAACACATAACACACATAACACATAGTATATTATATATTAGTACATGTATATGGTTGTTTTTGCCATGTGGTGAGTGTATGCAATCTGGTTGCTGAGTGACTAAAGGAAGCTCCAATAGTGCACAAATGTGTGCATGTGTGGTTTGGTTATAGAAAGTAAAGATCTAAAAAAGCTGTCTTGTTGGTGTTGATGCAGTTGTGCATATTTTGTATGTGGCTGTGTTGGCTCTATTGGCCCCCACATGAAGAATTTGAGTGAGTGTGTGTGGGTCAAACTATGGCAAGAGATTTTTGGAGAATATTAAGGGGAATTGGGTAACTTAATGCATCAAGACATTTGAAAGACACCCATTTAAAGTCTGAACCCAAAGTAAGCACTAGAGCACCAGAATCTGGTTTTGCAGTCTCAGAGCAGTTCATGTTGAGCCTTCACATGTAGGGCCAGTTAACAGCTGGTCTGCAGTCAGTCCAGGTATTTCTCAGCACACAGAATTTGACAGTACATCAGCATGGAGAACACCAGGGCCAAGATCTGAGAAGAGAAGAGGAGACATACACATCAAACAAATGTACAACCTGCTTGGAAATTAAAATGTAATAACAACCAGAATAACTTGATTTTATTTGTTTATTTATTATTTGATGTCTTAAACATCATTTCTCGACATGTTTTTCCTGAATTCTGAGCCCTTAAGTTGAATGAAATGAACTCTTTTAACCCTTTAAAGCCTGAATCATCGAATAATTGCCAGAAAATTATAATTCTTTGAAACTGGAGTTTATTGGACTTTCTGACAAATAATAAAAAAAACAAATGAAATAATAAAGAGTTTTGTTTGGTATCATATTTAATACACTGGGAATTGTTTGCAATTTATTTTTTACAGCATGGTTTTTTAACCCTTACATACTGTTCATGTTCTGACTTATAATTAGACTCTACATCAAATCACATTCATAAATTCCCCATCAGTCATTAATACATGTTTGTGAATGTCTTACAGCTTCATTACGGATTAATCAATCAGTTTATGTGAAGAATGAATTTGATTTTTGGCGTTTTTAATAAAAGCAGTTCAAATTGAGACATTTGTATAAACAAAAATGTGTATCAGCTGCACAAAAATTTTAAAAATGATGCATTGTATTTCCTTTTTTTTCTGTATTCAGGGTCACATTACACAAAGTCCAGCTAAAAGAATATGGTGATTTTACAGCTTTTAAAGGTAAAAAATGCCTCAAATTTGACCCTGAACAGTTTGTAAGGGTTAAACACACAAAACCATATTGAATACAAACATTTTTTAAAGGTCCTGTTTAAAGCTCATATCACCACCTTCAAACTTTTGTATGCATAATAATACATAATGCATGAAATAATGCAATGAAATGAAAACTGACAGATTTACAGATAAATCACCTTTAATACCTGCTGTATATAATTAATAAACACATTTTCAATATTAATTTACCATAAAATAAACTACAAAAGATTTAGTATTTCAACACTACATTGGTTTGTCTGTGTACTTCATGGACCTGATCTTATACATCAGGTTACTTACAAATATGATCACACTGATGATGAAGAGTTCTCTAAAACTCAACAAATATGATTCACTTGGCATTATAGGGTTAAAGCATCAAAGTGCTTTGTCTGAGAAAGCTGACAGAAAAAAATGTGTCATCAAGCAAAACATTAACAACATAACACACTATGATGTGTGTTAGTGAAGCATCAGCAGATTTGATTGTACATAAGGTAAACTCCAGACACATCAAAACTACTGTGATCACAACAGGCCAAAAGGGAATGTGTACAGCTCAGCTCCTGGGTCACTGACATATAACATTGATGTTTTTGAATCACAGTAAAATGGTTAAAGATATCAAAATGTATGTTAAATAGTAGTAAGATACTATCTTTCCTATATAATCAATAAGTGTTGACACAATATCAAATGTAGAATCAAAACTGTAAGAAAGCCATATAGTAACTTGAGAATAGTAATTCTAATATATAATAATATTATATAATAATCGTGCAGTTAACTACATGAAGCCTGGCTTTCAGGCAGAGAGAGGGAAAATGAGATAATTGCACAATTTAGTCATTTATACCTTTGAATATATGAACAAATGAACAGGACAGGAACAACCTGATTTTCATGGTATGTCAAAGATAAGTCATGGTAAAGAAATGACAGAGAACTAGATTGACTGTGTTTAAGCTGCACAGCAGGAGACAGAGCTGAGTGTTACATGTCACATGTTGGATCCGTGATGCCGGCATGCTATGTAAAAGCACATGCAGAGGCAGCTTAATGCTGGCTTTTTGTGGTTCAGTGTGAAAAAACTGAGGCAGCTATAATGCACGTTGTCTGTGTAAAAAAGTAAATAATATTCCAGTTTGAAATTTGAGTGCATCTCCTGCTGCTAACAGTCTGGATGTGTACGTATTAATGAAGTTTTAAAACTGTGAATAAGTGACTCACTCCTTTCTAAATTGAGTATTATGGCACAAACCACTCTAGTCAGACCAACAGATTACCCATAATGTAATGAATTTGAAGGTAGTGCAAATGTTTCAAGCTTAATAACAATGTATTTTTGTCAATGTCTGCTGCATAACAGATAATTACCTGCACAACACCGATACACACACCAAACACCAGAACTGAGGGGATGTTATCTAGCAGCCACTGCCTGGCCTTCTGGTAACATGGCTGCAGAAGACAAACAAAGACAGAGTGTGCTCAGGAGGAACAGAATAAGTACACCAGGGAAGGTAGAAGAAGTTGTAAGGATGAAGTTTAAAAACATGTTATGTGAAGAATTATCTTAGCCACCAATAAGGCATGGTGGGTTTACCCACTGTGGGACCCCACAATCTCATCAAGCTGTAAGCAGCAACCACAGGCATTTGCATGACACTGTCACATAATTCCATAACCAACAAATAAACAGATACACTGAGGTATACCATCTCAGAAGCAAAATAGAATTCATGTTCCTTGTTTGAGTTAATCCATTGCATTATTATTATTATTGGCAAAATTAGTCTGAACCACTGAGTCACAATCACATAGGGCCTGATTTACTAAAGGTTTGCATGTGTAAAAACGATGTGCGAGCTGATCTACTAACCCAGTGCACTGAAACTTGTGTCTTTCAAATGTGTAAGATAATACACGCTGTCTATTTAGTACATTTGCCATAATGTATCTACAATATGAGGCGAGAAAATGCAAATATGTTATTTAGCACACGCATTGTGATTTACCAAACCTGAAGGTAATCTTTGTGATGGTAACAGCATCTATAAATAATACCTTTGAAGGACAGGTATTAACCAGCTGTTACTATGGAGACGAGGAGACGGAGGCACAATGACAGAATACACAGACAACGGGTTTTTTCCACCTGTGTTAATATGTTTGGAGAGGAATATTTTTGGTTTTACTAACAGCATTGACTTTGTCACTAATACTCTCCCATACAGAGTTTTTCCTGTTTTGTTTTTTTTGTAACTCAATATGTTTAACCTCTTTCACTAGAACCTCTAATTCCATGGGATCAAATTTCATTTTGCACTTACAGGTTTTCTGCTCTGCCAAACTCTCCATTTACAAAACCCTCATTTAAATACTGCTGTCTGCGCTTATTGTCAATTGCTTAGTTATTCTTAGTAGATCACCTGCAAAACACACGCAAACCAAACATGCAATCTGTTGCACTGCACACGCAATTTAGTACTCTTTATTTGGGTTATGAGTAAATCAGGCCCACAGTGTGCATTTACTGCCTCAAACATGGGAATTCATTATTTGTATAGGTATCCAGACACACTCATGCATCTGGTACAAATTGGGAGGATCAATCAAAAATCAAAATAACTTAGTTGAAATTTTGTCTCTCTATGTTCCAAAATCCCATAAACTAACCTCACTCCAGCCATCAACACATTGGTCTGTTTCAACAGAGCAGCAAGATGAGGGAAGTGTTCCATTCAGCACATCATACCAGTCGGTTTTGTTTGTTACTCCGCAGCATTTGAACTATGAGAAGAGAGATTAAGATAAAACAAGTACAGTAATATCACTCACATTCATAACTCATGTATACATAGTTGACAGTACTGAGAAGCAGACTCAGGGACACGAGGTACACAGTGATATCAATCACTAACACGAAGCAGCCAAACAAACCAGTGGATGGATGTTAGATGTTATAACTGTTAGAGCTGTGATGAAGGAAAACTAATAAAGAGCTTACAGTATAAATAAAAACAACTACATGAATGATATGTGCAGATGTTTGTAGACATTAAAATGTGACAAAAAGTGAGTTTCCTGTCATGTACAGTATATTGTATATACCCTGTATATGTAACTCAACAGTGATGAAGTAACCTTACAATAAACAAGACCTGAGGATAGCTCTTCATTTGAAGCATACTGACCGTGTTTATACTGTTTGTGTCAACTTGTGTCTAAAGTGAAATCATTTGTATATCCTTTATTAACACACAATCTTTCCTTTATTCATGACTTATAAGAAGCCCTGATTTGTGCTTACCATTTTCTGGACATTGTCCCAGGATTGTTTCAGTGCAGGTTCAGATTTGTAAATATTATTAATTCCTTCCTTTAATTCTTCTTGTGCTTTGGAATCCAGCTGACCAAAGGAAAGAAAGACACACAGTTGTTCACTCATATAAGCCATCCATCTATTGTCTTATCACTTATCATCAGTTAAAGTCAGATATTCATCTGATCAATTTAATAACAACTTAGCCTGGAAAATGTCTGAAAACTGAAAAACAGCGATAAATAATTTCCCAAAGCCCAATGTTTTAAAAATGGTTTTGTTTAAAATGCCTAATCAAGCATTTTGGCACACACAAGCATCATCACACATAATTTGCTGCCACACCCCAGTATAATTAGTCCTTCTGTATAACTACTGTATATAGATATGTACTACTCATATATTACTGTATATGATGAGAAAGGTCTGAAAGTCTAAAATTCTTGAATGAGAAAGTTAAGTTAATGTCAGATTAATATATGCACTGTTGTGGACTTTGTCATTTTGAACATTGTGGATGATAAGCTCACCTCATCATGGAAGATGTGTATAACCAAAACTAGAGTCACTTCTGTCAGTACCAGGAGCAAAAGGATCACAAAGAACTGCAGAGTAGAGAAGAGCAGTTGGAGACTGACATCATAGTGTATACATGAGCAAGCTATGTAGATGGTACACTCTGGGCTGTAATTGCATCAGAATATCTGCAAAGTGGACATGAACTGTGAGCTTAATTTTAGTCTGAGTATTTTTGTTTATCTCTCTTTCCCATTATTTCCCTTTATCTCACTACTGTTGGCTTTGCAATAAATGCATAAAATGCCCAGAAAACATGACTTAAAAAAGGAATATCTGCAATCTGTTATGTGGATCTCTCACCATGAACAATAGGCAGCGCTGCTCCTTAAGGGCTCCAAGACAACCCAGGAAGCCAGTTACCATGGTAATTCCACCAGCAACTAGCAGAAGATTGGCAGCTGAGAGGGATGGGAACGACAGGGGAAGAGAGGAAATCTCTGCCTGTGTGAAGGACAGCCACACTCCAACACCAAACAAACCGCATCCTCCTAGCTTTTAGGAAATGTAGCATTCATCACAGTGCAATGTCCTGAAAGTTATGTTTCTGGCAGCGAATCGCAAATCAGTAATGTGACAGTGACATTAAATTGACATGGCTGTAGATCTCAATGTTAAATCACTTAAGAGGCATGCTCTAAGCATATTCTAACGTAACTCTCCACAACTCTTTTATATGAGAAATGCTAAATTAGTAGAGGCTATAAAGGAATCTCAAATGAATTTCTTTGAAATGTAACTGAATAAACACATACAAAAACACTGACTTGGGACAGACTTGTGCAAATACTGACCCAGAAGATGAGGTTAAAGACAAACATCAAATATTTGACACAGCACAAACACCTCCGAGACACTGACATCCTGCAAAAGAAAGAGGGAAACAGAGAGGCAGTAGAAGTATGTTTTATGCTTCATGTACCAGTAACTATATATTATTGGCTGGAAGATGCAAAATATCCAGTGTGTTTTTTGTTTTTGTCTTATTTGAGTTACTATGGTAACTGAATGTAAAATATCACAATGACTTTGTGTTTTGTGTTTCCTTGTTGAGAGAGAAGGCTGCTGTGTGAGGAGGGAGATGGAAAATGTTTGCTGGACTGTGTCACAGTAGGTTGTATATGTCTGCAGACATATACAATAAAATACAATACTAGAAGTTTGACAAATTCTCTCAGTTGGAACAAGATATAATACATTCTGTTCTTTTGCTTATACAGCGTGAACAATAACGTGAACATACACAATTAATTTATCCATAGTCAACTTGAGGATGTCTTTTTGATTGCTGTGGATTTTGTTCCAAATTTCTTACATAAAAATAAAATAACATAGAAAAATATTAGAAATAATAATATATACTAGAAATAGTCATTTTATACTCAGTATTGACAAGAGGAATAATTACAGCGACTAAATCGTTTAATGTCAATGTTCACTTAACTATGGTTTCACAAGAGATGTCAACATTTTTAAACTCATCATTTATCTGGCTGTTTTTTATGTTTTCAATCATGATTTCATAGTTTTGATGATTAAACTCAACACATGCAGACATACATTTTCTCTTTTTACGCTTTGTGTTTTCATGTTTGTGTGTACGCGAGCATGTTCTGATTTGTCTCCAAATGAGTTTTCCCGAACATTGCGGGCTAACCCCACACAGGAAGTCAGTCTGCTGACAGGAAGGAAGCTCCCTCCCCTCCCCAGCAGACCTAATTATACTGCTGAAGGCATTTCCCATGACCACAGCAAACCTGTGACTCAGAAGAGAGCTCAGGGCAATAAACTAACAGTCTGAGGGAATCAAAGCATAGGTGCCCTGGTATCATCAATTAATGACTTTGGAAATTATAATTATTTCCATTATGGTTTCCAAAGCTTGTGTAAACTGTAAAAAACTCTCATAATATGTTTTAATGTATGTGAGTTCTACTCATCAGTGGCCCATACATTTTTGGGAACACAGTAACTTGTAGCTAAAAGCATGACCAATCTTTGATTCCTGCTTACTTTCATCTGTGTTAGTCAGAGATGAGACTGAAAGTGTGGTGATATAGTAAGCATCAGGATACAATTCCAGCTGTTATTTGTGTGGTTTAAGACTTCAAGTATGTATGGTAAACACCTTCATATGAAGGCAGATTTAACTACTTCTGATACTATGTGTATCTATGATAACATTTTACTTTATGGATATTGTACTCACTGTTTACAAGTAAAAATGTATAAAAGCTTTGCTTGTGTCCTTTTGTGATATTATTGCCTCTGGCCCACGTCAACCATGTCTCCTAGACACTGATTCATACTAAACTGTTTCCCCAGTTATGCTGAGTGGATAACTGTCAAACGTTCAAATAGCTATGAAGTCACAGGGTAGACATTATTTTGTCTCATACCAAGAGCACAATCTTACTTGGGAAAAAAAGAGCAAAGTAAGTTGTCTCTGAACAGGCAACCCACACATCCAGTATCAACATTTGTGCAACTTGCCAAATATGTTGATTAAAAACATTTTCTCATTATTTTGAGAAAAACAGCAGCAGCATTATATTTCTGTTATATTTTTTTAAACAAAATGTCTGTGTTGCAATTTAGTTGTATATGAACATCATTTCTAGGGGACAGGGTTGCCCCCATATACATTATGTGCTGTTTTTGTCAGCCACTATGGAGCGACGGTAGAGTGGCCTAACATGAACGAACAATTGGACCTCCTTTACAAGATTTCTTACGTTAGTATCACTGTATTCAACATTATTGAAGTTATCATAACATTTTGGTTCATGTATTTTGCATGTATTTCTAATAAAAAAATGCACCATCACATATGCACCAAAACATTTTTTCTCGGCTCCTGGCCTATCATTGTACAAAACATTAAGTTTAGAGAAATCTTTTTTTTGTTTGTTTTTACATGTAAATGAAATATCAACATATTCAATTATTATTTTGTTTAAATATGTATACACTTAAACATGCTGAGTTTTATAATTGATAAAACTCAATCATGATGCTATATAATTGAAGTGGGACTTTGATGTCCAGATTTAGTATTGCTGCAGTTACAACTGAAATTAAAACAGATTTTACCTGACAGTTGAGTTTCAGTTCTTTCAAATCTTGTCTTTGTTGCACTCCTATTCGTAGTTCCCAACTCCCTCGCCTCCTGGTTTTAATCTTTTCTTTTTTTCCTTTTTAGATCTCCTTTGGATTTGTCCCTGAATCAGCCAGGCTTTTCAGCAAGATTTCCTTTCTTCTCTTCTGCTGTATTGATCCTCACATATACACCGCATTCACCCCCTTTCCCCAATGAGCTTGTCTTCTTTCCTAATTCTGAACTTTATATTGACTTCATGTAGTTTTCCAGCTGGGAAAATTGTACTCTCCTCTCTCCTCAACTCTTTCCAGATGTGTGTGTTTTTGCAATCTCTCTGAGCTCCACCCACTTTTTCCAGTTACTTGTCCCTCCTCCAGCCCTCAACCTCTAAACCTTGGTCTGTCCCACTTATTCCACTTTTTTCTCTTTGTTCCAGAAATTTTAGGTTACTCTCAGTGATGTTCTCTTTGGCTACATATACACATATGCACACAGTTGCACACTTATTTTATTGATCAAATGATAGATAAAAAGATGACCTGTGGTAGAGCAGATGTGCCCCTAAATCCAGAGAGAAAGACAAATAAAACATTATTTCTGATTATGCATTGACTACCTCACACAGACACACACTTAATTTGGATGGCTCACATGTGCCACCTGGTGGTTGTTGGTGTGCATGGCAGCTACTTTTGGAAAAATTATCCCCATTCACTGCCATCATGGCATTATCACAGTGTCGCCAGGTTAATCACATTAATTAAAATGAGTGACAACTGTATTTCATTACATCAGGAGAGACAAGTGAATGAAGTAAAAAATTATGTTTTAGATGTTATTGATGAGTAAGTGCTGTTAAAAGTCGTTGGTTAGAGACTCTTAGGGAGATTTTAAATCAAAGAACATCACGCCTGAGCTGCAGCAAGGTCCCCCTATGGGGTCCAGACATTTTGGCAGTGGTGGCTGATGACTTCTGCTGAGACTGATAGGGCTGATGAGATTGATGAAGTGATGCACTGATGTATCTGCGAAGACTGGACAGTGATGGGGAGCAAAACGGCACCATGAAAGCATTACGGCAGAGAGGGAGTAAACATATTTTTTAAAAACAGTTGCAATAGGATAGGCTGACAATGAAGGTGTGTCACCACGCTATTGGTTAGATGTGACCTGCTGATGTGAACAGCTGATATCGTAATTGATGCCCAGGGGAATCAGTGAGCATCCATTAGAGTTGAGATAGTTTCAGAAATAAAACTACAGACCTGAAATGCACAAGGCAGTGTTCCTGTCCGAACTTTAGCAGAGCTCCATTCAGTTTTTGTTGTTGTCTTAATATATTTCATACATCTTATTTCTTTGTCCATAACACAGTCCATATTTCCTTTATAGGGGCATTATTTCATTTTAAGTTTTATTTCCAATTTCAAAACAATCACAATCCTATTCTGTGAATAGATTTTTAAATTTAAATTTTATTTTAATATAAATTATTTTTATTCTTCTGTGTTGTATTTTTTTGGGAGCAGACACCAAGATACATTTTTAACAAAAACAATTCTCAATGAATGGGCTATTTGATGCTGACATAAAGTCACACAACCAAGAATCATTAGGATACAAAATAATCTTATAGTAGCCTGGGCATTCTGTCAGAAGCCTACTGGATATGCTCATATACTGAGGCATTTTTTCAGCCTGGTTTCTTCCCTTAATTACAACTAAATCAAATCATTAAAGTAATAATAATTAAACTCATCATAACCCCATATACACAGATACTAATGTTTCATATTTAATAAAATGTTGTTGAAAAGTGACCATGGTAGAGGCAAAGTGGGATAATAAAGTTCATAATAATGAATAATAAAAGTACATTTCATAAAGTTCAAGTGCATGAACTGAATGATTATTCAGTCATAGATTGTTTTACTGTGAAAGCACTTTGAAAGTGTTATTATTATTTTGGTTCCTGAAAAAGAGACAGAAATATACTGTATGTATAAAATAAATGGTTATTGTCTCAAAGAATAAGCTATTGTTTTAAAGGAAAGTAAAGTAACAGAAAGCATATATTTGTTAGGTTGACAGAAAATAAGTAAGATTCTGTTATTTGTTCTGAACTGAGGGTTCAGGGGTTATGGATAAGAGCAGCATCTAAAAGGGGGAGATGTCTTGAGTGTTTATGTTTGCAACAGGTGTTAAAGCACTACGGCAAGCATTACGTCTGATAAGCCGTCAAAGAGTCAGAGTATTTTAGATACATGTGTGTACTGGATGTCTGCTGCAGTTCGGCTGAATAAACAAGAGTTGTTGCAAAGATTGAACACTCGTCGATGATTATACATCATTACAGCGAGTTTACAGAGATTGCAAGGAAACTCGCCGCAGGCCGCTTTTCACCGCTTTTCAGTGTGTTCACGGCGTGAGGGAAAAGCAAAGGCACACTTCATAGCAGTAGGTGGCAGTACTGTGTCACTTCTTAGGTAATAACGCAATGGAAAGTAGCAACAGCAGACTCAGAGATGCAGTTTATTTTATCATTGGCTTCTGCGATTCCGCTGTTTTGTTTTTGTGTGTGTGGGGATTAATGTTTTCACAGATTGTTCCTGCAATTCAATATCTTAAAGCGATGGTTCGGCGTAATTTCGACCTAGCATCATATGCACCATGACCTCTATCTAAACCATAGACTGAAATTCTCCATTGACTTGTATAGAGACGGAAGTCCTTTTGACACCAAAACGGTTGCCCCCTGGTGGCCTTTTGATAGAATGCAGTTTTAAGTTACTTCCGCGTTGGCATCATTTCAGAGGACCGGAACTCCCCGCCTGATCTAAACACAGCCTCAGCCCTTTTTTTTCATTTGGTCTCAAATTAGTGGAGTAAGAGCTATCAGCTGAATGGCTTAGTATAGGCGCCAATGGAACCAACAGTGTATCTCGTAAATTACCCCACTAATAATGCCTGGATTGTTATCAAACTTCTACATTAGAACAAATAGGGTCTTTACTCATCCATGCATTGGAAAGTTTACAAGTACACCAGGAGTTTATTAAGATAACACTTACCTGATGGCTTTTACTTTGCTGCTACTGCTAAAGCTGTAAACATCGCCAAAATCTCACGCGATCACTGAAATACTGTGTGGTCACGCGAGATCCCGCACAGAGCACATCGAACGTGAAGATGAGTGGCTTGGGTAATGACAGTGCTCTGTGCTCTCCAAAAATTTGTGACCAAATGAAGAAAAAGGGCTGAGGCGGTGTTTGGATAGACGTAATGGTGCATATGCTAGGTCGAAATTACGTTGAACCATCGCTTTAATGCTAATGTTTGGAAGCTGACTTCTAATGTAAGAATTGGTGTAATCTAATAGAGACATAGGTAACACTGTTGCATAAACCACATCTTACTGATAACTGAGGAAATTTGCCATAATGAGCACTAATAGTATTTGGTACCCTGTAATAACAACTTGTGGCAGCTAAGGCCACTGCTGCTGTTACTTAGCCAAAGTAATCTAACACATTCCCCAACTACAAATTCATTTACTAAGGTTCTAAAGGGTTTTGTTACAAAAATATGATAAATAACATAATTGTCAAAATAACTGACAATGTTCACTTTTTTTTGTCTTCGTTAGGCTCAGCCTCTCCCACCTTCCAACTCACACCCCTTCACATACCTCTTTCTGTGAAATTATTATATAACACTGTGGGGTCAAATTGGTCAATCAGACTCGTATCAGTTGTTCAAAAATTCTTCAGTCTTGAAAAATCACCAAGAGGCTTCTCAGTTGAGTGCAGTACAGTTTTATTGCCGGCAGCTGGTGCTTATCTCATGGCCTGGCCTTGATGCTAGTCCGTCAAGCTCTCTGCTACACAAGATATCATCCCTCCCTGGCCTATACTGGCCCTCTCTTTTCTCCTCCATAGCGATCCTGGCTGATACTGGCCTTTTTCTTTTACACACAAACTGTCTGCCAACACCACTATTGTCAAACCTTTGCCTTGGTTTTTTCCTTTAAAAAAAAAAAGTCCCTTCTTGAAATTACACCATGTTTCAATCTTTGTGATATATATACACGGTCGCCCATAAAGTTGGAATAAAATATTCTTGACCTCTTTCCATGAAATGATTGTGATAATGTGATTTATTCTTGATAGATAAAGTGTATATATTTTCAAAATTGTATTGATCAGTCTCATTGCACCTGGTCAAAGGTGATTACTGATGTGTATAAATAGAAAATAAAAAGAGGAATGTGTCTGAAAACAAAATAATGCCAATTTTATGGGCGTGTCTATATATATATTAAACAATGTTTCAACTCTAAAATATACCATGTTTTGCTTTTCCTCTCACTGCATTTAAAAAAAAGAATAATGTAAAAATGAGTATATTTGGTTACATCTTTCACACCATCTATGGGTTACAGTGTAGTGAATTCATCAGTAAGAGCATAATAAATCACATTAACTCAGCAGATGTTCATTCTTAACCATACATCTCAATCTTCAGTATAGCCTTTACCAAATGCAATTATCATGATTGAACAGTAATGCAACATTATAATGAAACATTTACACTACAACAAAAGCAGTATTTTTGTTACCATCTTCTACAGTAAGCTGCAGTCATTGGCTAATCTCTCAAAGGTCAATGCAAAGTGTATTTAAAGTTTAAACTTACTTGAACTCTGATGTAGTAGACAGTATGGGATAATGTCCATTGAAAACAATGTACAACTCTATGGATACTACTAATACTTGCAACAATATGATGTAGCAGCTCTATAACAGTGTCTCACTGTTCCTGTGTGAATATAGCAGGGAGAATTAAATGCACTACAAGTAGTGAAAGAAGACTATTTGTCACTGTATGTGTCTTATGAATGTACTGCTCACTGTTTACACCATTCTATTCAATCTGTTTGTCTTTCCTCCCCTCTGGCATCAGATCCATGCTCTCCTCTTCGTCTTCCTCTTCCTCCTCCTCCAGCGTGCAGCCCCTCATTTGGCTCCAGAATGGAGCTAGTCTCCCCTCTAATGTTATGGCCACTGGCTGAATGATCTGGTCTCTAGGTACAAGACAGGGAGGAAGAGTAATATCTAATTAGTTTCTCCTCGGTTTTCCAGAGTATTTGTTACACATTATGGGCAATAATATATTCACACACTCACTGTGATAGTCTGTTTATCATGCTGAGTAGTTGGCGGGCCTCCCTCTCCTTTTCTTCTTCAGTCATGCCCTCCATTGGATCAGGCTGCTCTGCCTCCACCCGGCCAGTCACCAGGTTAATCCTAGCTTTAGCCTCCCGGTATTCCTCTGTGTCTGAGTCTGAGTCACTGGAGTACTGGGAGGCATGCTGGCTGTCGCATGAATTCCTTCTGCCATTCAGCAGTCCCCGAGCTGCCAGTAGTCCAGCAGCATTGCCGTAACCCGTATATTTGACAAAGCGGCTAACTGTGAAGGAACACAAGATGTAAACTTTACAGTTAATACATTGTTATGAATTGATTTTACTCAGAAATTTCATTTATAAATGCCAGTATGACCATGGTCCCCTCAGAGAGGCCTTAAATGTCAGTCACCTATATCCTTTCATGGCTATGACAGGACAATAGAGCAATGATAGCAGTGTTCTCTACTTTTTAGTTTTTTGAGATTTCATATTACAA